>NC_088879.1:9972782-10272782 GCF_032884065.1 Artemia franciscana | reverse complement strand
TCCTAGTACTACTCGCGAAATTTCTAACAACAATGAAAGTATGAAGCAAAGGACGAAGCTACTCGAGGAAATCAAGTAAGTTTGACATTTTAAACAGTTTGTGGCGGTTGTGATAATCCCAAATTGGAACATAAAACGTAGATTTACAGCACATTCCGCCTAAGCTAAAGAGTTCTGTTGATTGATTGGGAAATAGCTGAGGCATGGAGCTTGGCTCAAAATCTTGAAATAATTGAAGCATTTTTTCTGATTTCTATCCCCCTTTAAAATTCAGGTAACAGAACAGCTTTTAAGGTTCAGCTACCGCTCTATGCCAGTTTCCCTCTCTCTCTCCAGTTTCACACACACACACTGTCTCTCTTTCTTTCTTTCTCTTTTACTCCAAAAAAGATAGAGAGATCTGCTACTTTCTGAAATATTGCTATTTTACGATGTCCCCATATTTATTCATTTCTTAGGATTTGCCTATTTTTGTACTTCTTCCAATTTTTATAAAAAATATTTTTATTTAATACTCTTTTTGTCGAATTTTCCTGTTTTACTTCGTGTCTATCTTATTTTTATCTGGGAGAGGGACATGGGAAGCGTGGGATGGCTGTCCCCAACTGTGCATTACACTCTCGGCCCAAGATGGAATCAGGAGATGGGTACTTACGCTTCGCAGAACATTTTTCAGCTAAAAAGTTTTCTTTTTCTTCAGGTCAATGTCAAGTAAAATCAAACAAAGGAAATGGCAATCAACAGACCAACTGCTTTACTATTTATTTTCTCGCTTTCCACTTGTCGATAGCCGATGCAAGACGTTCGCCCATAGGACTGTTTTACCATACACAGCATCTTCCGATCATGAAATTTTATCGAATTGGACTATTGGCAAAGTTCGAGCCGCAGAGGTAATGTTGCAACGTTGCAAAAGTCTGCTTGCAAACATTTTCAAAATAATATTTTGTTAAGATTATTTATACATGATGCTTAATGCATTTTCTTGTATTTTAAGTATTGTTTTTTTTTTATTAATATTCATAAAGATTATCTTGTGCTATTGACATGGAACAAAAAATATTGTGAAGATCTAAATAAACGATCAGGCATAATTTGTAGTAATTAATAGTAAGGTTCCTCCCTAAAAAAGAAGATCGAAAAAATAAAAATTACCAACGTTAATAAACTTTTATTGTATTTTCATTTTTATTAATTTATTGGTTAAAAGCATTAATTTAGTGTTGATATTAATTTTTCAAAAAGATCACACTTTTTATGTTTACTTTAAATCTTTTTTTTTAATCTGCTCCATGGGTTTTCCTTGGTGCTAAAGGTGAAAATACCAATTAGAAAACGAATCCTTTTATTGTTCGTTATAAGTAGTAATTCCCTGTTGTTTGTAATTCGTAATAAGTGGAAAAATTCGTAATAGTTTTTGCATTACTTTTGTGAGCATAAGCTTGGGACTGTTTTAACTTCAGCAACATCAACTCAAGAAATATCCTCGTGTTGATCTATATGCAAAATTAGAGTTGCAGATGTAACGTGATAGTGTCCGTAGTTCATCATTCATTATTTTCATTATTATTCATCATTATTCATTATCATCATCATTATTCATTAGCAATAGTTCATTATTTCTACGGTATTTAAATGTATCCAAATACTTTTCGTTGAGGGTATTCATAATTATTGCTTAGCATGTTTCTATTATAAATCTGTTTTTTTTTTTTTACCCGCTCCTCGCTTTTTTTTATTGTTCTTAAACTTTTAGATGCCAAATTACAAGAAATTCATTGTAGTTTTGCATTAATTTTTTAGGTGTGCAATTAATTTTGTGTAATTTCGCCAAATTATAAGCAATTCATTTTGGGTTTGCAGTAATTTTTTAGGTATGCAATTAATTTCTTGTAATTTCACCAAATTACAAGCAATTCATTTTAGTTCTGCATTAATTCTTTAGGTGTGCAGTTAATGTCGTGTAATTCTCCAAATTACAAGGAATTTATTTTAGTTTTGCATTAATTTTTTAGGTATGCAATCAATTTCGTGGCGATTTTTTTCGAAAATTTAAACTTTATTGTGAAAAATTGGTTACCAATTCAATATTCAAAGTACTTTGTCGTTAGCCACAACCTCTATCCACGGATCGACCCAAATTTTTGATTTCATCGTAATTGGAGAATTGCAGGTCATCCATCCCATGCTACATTGACCGGAAGATGGAGTAATTTATGGGCTATACTGTGATGGGGTAGGAATTCCCATTTGAGCGCTTCTAAGTATTTTTTTAACGGGAGCTTCAATATTTGGGTGACCACTGTCATGTTGCAAAATAGTTTTGTCTTTTCTATCGGCGTATTGTGGCCTTTTTTTTTGCAATGCTTGGCTCAAAAGCATCAGTTGTCGTTGGTAGACTTCTTCCTTCATCGTTTCATTCGGATCAAGTAGTTCATAATACATCACGCCTAGCCGTTGATGAAGTCGAGGATGGGACATAGCTGGTGTATCCGTGTTTTTCCCGACGCTTTGGATTATTGCCTGTCATAGTTCGATGCAAAAAAAAAAATAATTGTTTTGCCATCGAGTATTTGTTCATTTGTGAAAAGACAGCGCTGGATGTCTCTTGGCTTTAATTTATACGGCACACTATTTCCTACCTTTCAGGTCATTCCGTCGCTTTTAAACGACGGGACTTGATGAGTGACTTCAAGTGTTCTTGCAAGTTCTTCTTCCGTATGTCTTCATCGTGGGTTTACTTCAATTCTTAATCTTCAGGATTTTTCGGGGTTCCAGCACGTTCCTCGTCTTCTAAGTCAAAATAAAGCAAAGCTACAATATACTGCCACTAAAATATGATGGCTTGCAGAATCATTTTCCATCATACCGAAGTAATAAAGTAAAATTTCCCGCAAAAAACATATGGTTCGGTACAAAATTCATCGTATTCGGTGAAGTAAAAAAAATTGTTGTTTACACTTCATCTAAAAAAACTAACATTGAAATATGATAAAATTTGCAATGCTGGTAAGGGGCTGAATGAAATATAGAAAAATTAGCAAATTTGTGCTTTTTGCGGTTAATTGAATGTTTTGCAGGTTGACTGATAAATTTTCTTTTAAAGTCTGGCAGAGCTACTGGTTCTATGGTAAGGTCGTAACATGACTTTACCAGTCGTAATGATAAGGTAACATGATATAGACTTCTGCCTTTGCTTCTTGACCGCTAAGAGCAGTTTCAATTTTAGGGAAGATTCCTAATATTTAACATTCTACTAGAATATTTGTCTGATCTCAACCTAGCCTTTAAGGTATTTAGATATAATCTGACCTATTCTGGGGGGGAAGCTCCATCTTTTTTTTCATGAGGACTTGTACCAGATGGGATTATCGGAGCTCTGGGAAACTTTGGTTTATCCCAGATCTATCTTTTGTAGATGAGAAGCAAACTCGACCACTGTATGGATGAAAAGGGGGAGATGTCCTTAAATTATTGTCCTCAGTAAATCTAGTAGAAGAGGCTTTTGGATCTCCCAAAGTCGGTGGAAAGCAAAAGCACTTGATCTAGCTGAACTTCTGAGAGATCCTTGAGAACCGGTTATCAGGTCTCTGTTAAACTTTGTACAAAATAACTGTCCTAGTTGCACTATTTGGCTGCCCTCATACAGTCCTTTTCTACCTGAGGAGGAGTTATCTAAGTATATGTCATCAGGGAATCAACAAGGAAATGTGGTTGAATCGTCACCAAAGACCTTGAGAATTGACTGTTTTTGTCCTTGTTTGCTAGTTTCTTTCAGTCGAAAATACAAATATACGGCCTACTATGAAAGTTACTAGCCTGTTGGTATATTTGTGTATACTGGGTTGAGCTATGATTACTGGATGTGCAGTGCATATTTCTGTATATTTATCCCATTTATCGCTAAATATTCCCCAACTATTATATTGTTTTCAATTTGTTAACATGCATCAATAATTTTCAGTCTAGATGAAGTATGATGAAACGTTTCCACCAATCTAAACACAGCCCTCTTATATTCCCGCCTCAATAAGGAATCGTATGAAGTTTATAATTTAACCTAAGGATTTAAATGCACATTGCTCTGGCCTGTAGGGGGAGGGAATTTTTAAGGTGAAACTCCCTATATCTTCCACAAGTAGGGCTTATTTGGGCTAATCGTAGAAAGACAATTCCCCCTCCCTCATGGGAATGCAGTTACTGCTCAGAAGATGGTGAACGATTTAATTAACCGTTTTTGAACCTTTATATTCTTTTTCTTTTCAGTTGTATAGAGCAAAGATGATAAAGAAGATTGTTGACGAGTGTAGCCAAGATGAAAATTGGTCAACACACAGAATCATTAGATGGTCTCGGTTAAACGGATACCTACCAATCCATGCCTGGCCACTTTCTCAAGAAGGTTTTTTTCTTTCTTTTTTGTTTAAGTTTAGTATAAGATTGGATATTTATTATTGAAAATCGCTATTACAAGCCCCGAAGGTTCTAATTCGTACTTCGGGGTCAAAAAGAAAAGTAGGACAAAAACAACAAAATGTAATAAAAAGTTTGTAAATAACATTAGACTTAAATTGGCTAAAGAATGCCCGGTTAAATCATTCATTGACCATTATTGAGATACAAGGCCAAAGATCCTGCTTTGCCACTGATGGTATATGTGACTGTCAAATTGATCTATCAGTTACTAGGTCCTTTTTTTACAGGAAGTGGTATCAAATCTATCACCCAATCTTATTGCAGTTGGGATCCAATTGGCAATGGATTCTAATTGGCAATAGGGGGTCCCCTATTGCCAATTAGAGCATCGATCCATCTGTAGCTATCTAGTATCAGTATCATTATTTAGAAGCGTCATTTAATCACAAAAAGAAAATCGAAAGAGAAGAAAATTTTGTCATTTTGTAAAATTCATAATATACAATGGTGCCTAAATTACATTGAAAATGAATAGTTTTAATTTTTGAAGAAATTTATTTTATTCTTTTATGTGAAGTTTTGCAATGACAAATCTGTTCGGCTCTTTTTTGCGTTTTAGAGGAATTTGTTGAAAATGAAGAATCTATTAAGAGGTCTTTAGGGTTTATCAGCCTGATGGAACTGGATTGACATTACAAAATATAATCGCACTAATTTTGAGAGCTTTCGTTATTCCTCAATCAATGGGCCGTGATCATTCAAACGATTAAAAACAAGTAAAGCTTTTTGGGTCATATGCCTCTTAAAACTTGCTGTCTATTCATATTAATTGAAGTGTATGGAAGAGGAATTAAGATAGATAGGTCCATTTCAGACCTGTTGCCTAATATTTTCGTTTTTGGCTATCCATATGGTGCCAATCGATAAACAGGTCTTTCCCGATTGGGGTAGGGAACGCTCATAAGAAATGATTTAAAAGGAATTGGAAATTCATGGGAGCGGGGTAATGAGTGAAACGTTTAATAGGTTGGGGTGGAGGATGATCGTGCGCAGCTGTGTTGGCCTCAATTAGTTATTAGTAGTAGTAAGAGTAGTAATAAGCGATTCTGTGAAAATATATGTGTGATCAAACAGTTCAAGATAGCAAACAGTAATTAAGGAACTACTCTAAGAAATAGTAACCGAAACTCTAAAAAGACTAATTTTAGTAACAATACATACAACAAAAGGATTGTCGTTTTATAGCTAATTTCTAATCTTTCTTGATTTTCCGACAATTTTTAAGACTGCGCCCGTAGTATTGGTGTGTGTCAGGGGGAGGGGGTGGATATTATCCTCATACTTTGACTGGATTTTTCTATGAAGCGTAAATACTTTTGTTAACAATAATTTCTACGACCCCACTGCTTTTCCATTTACGAAAAATTAAGCAAATAGAAAACGGGTTTTAATTTCGACAAAGTATTGAACAAAAAATAAAATATAAAAACAAAACTACACTTTAACTAAAAAAATTAAAATAATCCGAATATTTCAAGCCCCACGTTCGGGAGCCTTTCTCAACGGAAAAATAAATAGAAACGACAAAAAAGAAAAAAAAATGTTTTTTTAAAACATTACACAAAAAAAAAACCACGACAACTGAACACACGAAAAAAAAAACAATAAATAAATAAGAACAACTCACATTATAAACAAAAACTCCCAGCACTGATGGTAATAATCGAAGACGACACCAAAGCAACACCAAACGGGTTTCATTCTAAAGATTTGTTTTGGTGTTGTCTTAAATTATTACCATCAGTGCTGGGAGTTTTTGTTAATAACGTGATTTGTTCCTACTTAATTTTTTTTTCGTGTGTTTAGTTGTCGTGTTTCTTTTGTGCTATTTAAAAAAAAAAAATTCTTATTCTTTGTCGTTTGTAATTTTTTTCGTTTAGAAAGGCTCTCTGACGTGGGGCTGAAATATTCGGTTTATTTTTATTTTTTTAGTTAAAGTGTAGTTTTGTTTTTATATTTTATTTTTTGTTCACTGCTTTGTCGAAATTCAAACCTGTTTTCTCTTTGTTTATTTTTGTTAACATGTATACTGGCGTAAAGTTGGAAAGGCTGGGGGAGGGGATCATTAGCACTGCCAGGAAATTTCTCGGGAAGTGTGGCGGGTGCTTCAAGGGCTAACAGAAACTCTGTTTTCACGGAAATTGAAATTGAAATCTTTTGCATTTTCCTATTTAGATACACGATTAATTTCTTCTAGTTTCCTGGGGGAGGCATTACCCCCCTCCCCCCTCTGACTGACTTCTATGGGAAACATCCCAATCAAAATACTTTTCCAGAGGATTCGTCTTTATAATCTGGATATGATGAAAATACAATTAGTTTTCAATATTCAAAACTCCCGCCTCCATATCTGGAGGGTGGTATTCTTTCAAGAATGATTGTTATTCTCGAAGTATTGTTTTACACATATTAAACTTGGTTGCAAAAACAGGGGTTGGAAAAAGTAGTAGTAATTCTTCTTTACATTTAAGAGGGCATTGGGTCATACAGGTCGTAGTAAAAAACTATGAGTAAACGGCTATCCTTGTCAATAGGAACCAAAACTCTAAAAAAAGCTCTATTTAAAATATATGCAACAACAAAAAGTTAATTACTAATGTGTAAAATTATTAATTTTCAAATTGTTCGTTAAACGTTATTAGCATATCAAAATTTGCATAACTTTGAAATAGGAATTACCCCCCCCCCCTAAAAAAACTTGGTTTGGACTAAAATTAAGCAGTGAAAGTCAACATATATGATAGTCCTTAAGGGACTATCTGCAAAATTTAAAGTATCTCATTTGTCTTATTAAGTGAATGACTATTCAGATGATTATAGATTTAACCTGTGGTCTCCCTTCTTTTGAAAAAATCTAATTTTTTTTGCATATATATATATATAACATTACTGTAGGAAAGTTAAACTTTGATTTACCGAGTCCGGTTTGAGGGGGATGTAATCCTCCTCGCATTTAGGGCAACCGTACATATACTATTAAAGGCGAACATAAATAAAATAAGAGCTAAGAGCTCATATGGCACTTGTGACGAGGCAAGAAGAGCTAAGAGCCAAGAGATCATATGGGTATGAACTCTAACAAAATTTATGAATCAGTAGATTGATTTAAAAAGGAAAATAAGAGGCTTAATGCCGGTCAGGATTTAAAATAAGAGCTCTGAGTCACGATGTCCTTCTAAATATCAAAATTCATTAAGATCCGATCACCCACTCGTAAGTTATAAATACCTAATTTTTTCTAATTTTTCCTCTCCCTTTCGCCCCCCAGATGGTCGAATCTGGGAAAACGACTTTATCAAGTGAAATTGTGCAGCTCCCTGACACGCCTACCAATTTTCATCGTCCTAGCACGTCCAGAAGCACCAAACTCGCCAAATCACTGAACCCCTCCCCCGAACTCCCCCAAAGAGAGCGAATGCAGTACGATTCTGTCAATCACATATCAAGGACATTTGCTTATTCTATCCACCAAGCTTCATCCCGATTCCTCCACTCCAAGTGTTTTCCAAGATTTCCCCCTCCAACTCCCCCAATGTCAAAAGATCTGGTAGGGATTTGAAATAAGAGCTCTGAGACATGAATTCCTTCTAAATATCAAATTTCATTAAGATCCGATCACCTATTCGTAAGATAAAAATACCCCAATTTTCACGTTTTCCAAGAATTCCGGTTTCCCCCTCCAACTCCACCCAATGTCACAGGATCTGGTTGGAATTTAAAATTAGAGCTTTAAAGCACAAGATTCTTCTAAATATCAAATTTCATTAAGATCTGGTCTTTCTTTCGTAAGTTACAAATACCTCAATTTTCAAAAATACCCCCCCTCCCAACTCCAACAAAGAGAGCAGATCCGGTCCGGTTATGTCAGTCACGTATCTTAAACAGGTTTTTATTCTTCCCATCCAGTTTCATCCTGATCTCACCGCTTTAAGTATTTTCTACGATTTCCGGTCCCCCCAACTGCCCCCCCCCAATTACGCTTGATCCGGTTGAGATTTAAAATAAGAGATCTGGGTTACGAGGTCCTTCTAAATATGAAGTTTCATGAAGATCCGATCACTCCTTCGTAAGTTAAAAATACGTCATTTTTTCTTATTTTTCAGAATTACCCCCCCCCCCAATAGAGCGGATCCGTTCCAATTATGTAAATCACGTATCTAAGACTTCTGCTTATTTTTCCCACCAAGTTTCATCCCGATCCCTCCAATCTAAGCGTTTTCCAGGACCTTAGGTTCCCCCACCCCAAAATCCCCCCAGCGTCATCAGATCCGGTCGGGATTTAAAAAAAGAGCTCTGAGACACGATATCCTTCTAAATATCAAATTTCATTGAGATCCGATTGCCCGTTCGTAAGTTAAAAATACCTCATTTTTCTAATTTTTCAGAATTAACCCCCCCCCTCCCAACTACCCCAAGCGGAGAGAGCGGATCCGTTCCGGTTATGTCAATCATGTATCTAGGACTTGTGCTTATTGTTTTCACCAAGTTTCATCCCGATCCCTCCACTCTTAAGTGTTTTCCAAGTTTTAGGTTTCCCCCTCCCAACTCCCCCCCCCCAATGTCACAGGATCCGGTCGGGATTTAAAATGAGAGCTCTGAGACACGATATCCTTCTAAATATCAAATTTCATTGAGGTCCGATCACCCGTTCATAAGTCAAAAATGCCTCATTTTTTCTAATTTTTCAGAATTACCCCCCCCCCCCAACTACCCCAAAGAGAGCGGATCCGTTCCAGTTATGTCAATCATGTATCTAGGACTTTTGTCTATTTTTCCCACCAAGTTTCATCCCGATCCCTCCACTCTAAGTGCTTTCCAAGTTTTAGGTTTCCCCCTCCCAACTCCCCCCCCCCCCAATGTCACCAGATCTGGTCTGGATTTAAAATAAGAGCTCAAAAACATGATATACTTCTAAATATCAAATTTCATTGAGATCCGATCACCCGTTCGTAAGTTAAAAATACCTCATTTTTTCTAATTTTTCAGAATTAACCCCCCCCCCCCCCCAACTACCCCAAAGAGAGCGGATCCGTTCCGGTTATGTCAATCATGTATCTAGGACTTGTGCTTATTTTTCCCATCAGGTTTCATCCCAATCCCTCCACTCTAAGTGTTTTCCAAGATTTTAGGTTTCCCCCTCCCAACTCCCCCCAATGTCACCAGATCCGGTCGGGATTTAAAATAATAGCTTTGAGACATGATATCCTTCCAAACATCAAATTTCATTAAGATCTGATCAACCGTTCGTAAATTAAAAATACTTCAATTTTACTATTTTTTCCGATTTAACGGGCCCCCCACTCCCCCCCCCCAGATGGTCAAATCGGGAAAACGACTATTTCTAATTTAATCTGGTCCCTGATACGCCTGCCAAATTTCATTGTCCTAGCTTACCTGGAAGTGCCTAAAGTAGCAAAACCGGGACCGACAGAATTTGCGATTACTATATGTCACTTGGTTAATACCAAGTGCCATGAAAAGACAATTTCTTTCAAATGAAAGATAAGACCGACATTAAAATCAAAACAAAAACCAAACAAAAACCTTGAAGCTTTAAAGACTAAACTGCAAGAATGTTCATGGGAATTTATAGATGATAAAGATGACTTGGACTCTAATTTTGACAAATTTTACTCTAAAGTAAAAGATTGTTTTATAGAATGCTGCACCAAAAGACCTTCTAATCAGCCTCGAAGAAAAAATCAACCTTTTAACCCTTGGATGACAGAAGGACTTCTGACAAGCTCCAGCCGCAAACTCTACTTGTGGAAAAGATACAAAAGTTCTCCTACAGCTCGTCACCTACAAGAATTCAAAACTTAAAAGAATTTATTCAAATCATTGATTCGCAGAGCGAAAAGCTCGTATTATGCGTCAAGTTTCTGGAGTGCAAAACGAACATGAGAGAAAAACTTGGAAAGTCATCAATTAGACCATCATCTCATAGTCCTGACATTCCAACGAAGCTTGATATTGACGGGGTACTGATCGAGGGCCCTTGTGAGATTAAGAACTCCCTTGCATCATATTTTGCTTCAGTTGGCGAAAAGACTGTCAAGGAACTTGGTGGAAGCGCGATTTCCCTCGCACAAGATCAACATCTCAAGTTCATGGGACCCCCTTGCCTTAAATCTATTGTTATAGAACTTGTATTGGAATCAGAGGTGGCAAGACACATTCAAGGTTTAAAAGGTGCATCGTCATCCGGCCCAGACTACATATCAACTAAAGCTGTGCAAGCTATATTCTCTTCAGTTCTGGGCCCTTTAACAAAGCTTATTAATATTTCGTTTGAAAAAGGAAAGTTTCCTAGGTCTCTAAAAACTGCGAGAGTGATAGCTCTATTTAAGGGTGGGAACAGAAGTGACCCGTCAAATTACCGACCAATTTCCCTTTTTTCAGTATTTTCAAAATTATTTGAAAAGCCGATGCAAAAAAGGTTCACAAGTTTTTTACAATCTAAGGAGTTTTTGCACAATCACAATCACAATCATCAGTTCGGATTTCGATCGAAACATACTACGGAGCAAGCATGCACTACACTCATCAGTTTTCTTCATACCGCTTTAGATTCTGGAAAAATACCAGCCGCTGTTTTCCTTGATGTGCGGAAAGCTTTTGATAGTCTTACTCATAAGATCCTTCTTGATAAACGGTCTCATATAGGAATACGAGGTTCACCCCTATCATGGTTCCGTTCTTATTTACACGATAGAACGATTTCCATGGACCCTGACTGACTAAAGTCCATTGGTGTAGACTATGGAGTACCACAAGGATCGATTCTTGGTCCTACTCTGTTTTTAATATACATCAACGATTTATTTAAAGTGGTAAAGAACGCAATTCCTTCTGCGTGTTGTACTCTATGTCACGAAAAGGAAAATACGGTGGCATCTTCTGATATTCTGCCATCCCCTCATGAAGATTTAGTTGCCTTCGCTGACGACAGCAATATCCTATGTGCTGAAGACACGGAACAAGCTTTAAAGGTTAAACTTCATATGCTTATGGAGCGGTCTTAGCACTGATTTGATACTAACCGACTTGCTTTAAATATCGCTAAATCACACTTTCTCATATTTTCTAGAACCGGCAAGGTATGCCCGTCCTTATCAACTATATCTACCTCGAAAGGACCTTTGTCTCGACCTAACGTAAGATACGTGCGTTTCCTTGGAATTTTGTTGAATGAGAATCGATCTTTTAGAAACCACATCAAGATAGTCCAAGCAAAAATATCACGTAGTCTTGGGATTATTCGGAAACTTAAACACATTTTTCCTGGATCTATTCTTCGGACCCTCTATTTTTCACTCATTCAGTCGTATTTAACTTACTGCAACTCGATTTGGATGTCTACTTTCCAGTCTCTGCTCCATCCGATTAAAGTAATTCATCAAAAGGCTCGCCAGTTAGTTAACGAATTTAATAAAGGACATCGAAAAGTGCTTTTGAATACTTATGCACTCTATGTCGTCTCTTGCTCTTCAATGATTTTCAAGTATCTTCATGGTGAATAGAATAGAATAGAATAGAATATATTTATTCACTACAATAGCCGGAGCTAGCATTAGCATGTCATGACAAAAATAATTTATACCTTCAAAAACACTCACAGGAAAATTTAAACAAACAATATATTAATCAAACATTAAATATTAGTCGTGTCAATATTATTAAAATGACGGGTAAAATATGGAACAAATGATTTGCGATATCTCTCAGTACTACATGCTGAGCAAGTCAGTAACTGTGGACAATTGTTTTTTATTTGTCGAAGTCTAGTAACTGGTCCTCCAGTTGGGGGGCTCGCAAAGTTGGGTAGTAGACGACAATGAGCTGGGGAATTTAAACAATTTAGTCCAAATCTGTATGTTAAGCCATGTCTACGACTATCAAGTGAGTCCAAATTGAGTTGTTTCAGTGCATCTTTGTAGCCAATTCTTGTAGAGATTTACTAGTTCAGGTGAGAAAGGCCTGTACACCACACTATTTATTTGTCGATTTGGGATAAAATGTTTGGGTGTCCAAGCAACACACAAGTGATCACTCAAACCTAATGGGGGTAATGTAACTGGAGTATTATAATATTCAGGACAGTTGCTAAAAATGAGATCCAACATACGGTTACCTCTTGTGGGCACATTGACAACCTGCTTAAGTGATAGTGAATTACTTAGCCATTTGGCATCTAAGTCATTAAAGTCACCACACATTATGATACCAGCATTATGATACAAGGATCGTACATTGTCAGTGCAATTCTGTAAGTAATTCACAAGGTCTTTACGATAGGGGCCACGGGGCGGATAGTAAACAACACATATCACCAGTGATGCCACTTCCTTGGGAAGCTTCTTAGGCCTGCACCACAACCATAATACTTCAAAACCATGCTTATTTGGTATATTACTGAAAGTGAGAACTCGATTTCTTATAGACGATCGACAAATAATACCAACACCACCACCATGTGTTACTGAAATATCATTGGGTGTCATTCTAGGTTTGAAATAGGTATCATATCCTTCAAATGCTACAACATCTTCAGTCGCGGACCATGATTCACAGATACAAGCAATATCAACCAGTTCATTCTTCAAGCAAAGTTCAACCTCTTCTAATTTGTTCATAAATGACCGGACATTTGATAATAGTATTTTCGGAAATATATAGGGATGAAAGGGGGGCTTTAAACTGCGGTCTCGAATCTCCTTGCCAACACATTGAATCGGTTCCAAGTTGGGATACTCGGGTGGGTGAATCTTTGATTTCTTTGAAATTCCAAATTGGTTGGTTGTTAGTACTGGATATATTGTCGGAAGGCTGACAGATGTTGGTTCTTGCCAGTTTCTCCAAGTTTTCACGAGGAGTGGTTGGTATGAGGGGGAACTGCCTCGCTGTTTCAATTCTTCCTTTCCCGATTTAGTTAAACCAAGGAGCTCTTATAATCTACGCAATAAAGACCACCTACTATTACCTCAAACTAAGACAGTCAGATCAGATTTTAGTCCCCGAATAGCATGTAGTAAAGTATGGAACAGTCTCCCTGATAATGTCCATAGCATTCATTCGTTTGATGCCTTTAAAACCCAACTAAAAATATTTTTGGTTGATAAATATAATGGGGAATAAATTTGAGAAAAAATTTATTTTGAATTGTTTTGAAGTAATATTGTATATGTTTAATAATATGATGAATAATGAGGGTAGGGCGACATCCCTAGTTGCTAGGCTTGAGCACGTTTATTTATTTAATATTAATTGTTGTGATTTTGTGATGGTGGGAGATGGTGTGGACTTGGATTTGAATTTCGAGGACGAAGAAGGAGTGAAAATAACACAAAGTTATTTAATTGGATTTCTTGTTTTTTTAAGAAGAGACTCTTTATTTGGTATTTATTTTTGTTTTAACCCCTATGTAACGGGCCGTGGAGCCTTGTAGTGGTAGAGAGTTATTGTTGTCCATTTATTTTGATGTTAATAAACTGAACTGAACTGAAAATTATCCCGTATATGAGGGGACATGCCCTCTCCTTAGTCCCCTGTTCTTTACATCAAAGTTTTATGTGACTTTAAAATACCTCTTATTCCGGTTTAAGTAGTCGTTCCTAAACAAAAATTAGGACAAAAAGCTAAGCTTTAGGGTAAAGACGGGGGGGGGGGGCTTAGGAGAGTCAGCTTTCCTCGTATACAAAATAATTTCTTATTTTCTGTAATACAGTTTGTACATTAAGTTAATCTGTAGCTAATCTTAATTGGAACTCACTTAAATAGGTCCCAAGAATAGTTAAAAACATAATTGGAGAGTTTAAAATTATATAGTGCAAGTATATATGGTATAAATGGTGACAAGGTTTTTGTGGAATGGGTGGTCGTTTTGAATGTGGAAAGGGCTCATTCGATTGGAAACCAAAAGCTCTAGTTCCTTTTAAGAGTCAAACGTGATATAAGGGTAACCAACCCCCTACCCCCTTTTTCCCAAATATATCTGGTCAAAATTTTGGAATAACAATTGTGTTCAAAATAGTCTAAAGGCAAAATAACTATTTTTCTGAGGTTTACCCCTTGCCCCGAGGAAAGGGGTGTAAGATGTACAAGTTGCTTATTGTTACTTAGATACTTTGTTTACTTTGATAGTTTGATTTACTGATTTGGGAGGAACCTTAATTGACGGAGCAAGGACTGTAAGTTGTGCAAGTTGCTTATTGTTACTTTGATACTTCTTTACTTTGATACTTTGATACTTTTTCACTCTCTTACTTTGTTACTTTGATATTAATTTTGATACTTTGATGAAACTTTAATATTGAAAAAAAAATGATTTTGAAATAGGGGTTGTTGAAAAAACTTGAAACTTTAGTAATCAAAAAACGAAGAGAAATCAATTAAAAACTTTCCGAAAAATAAGTTTTTCAAGGAAAAGTAAATTTCCAGGATAACTAAAACTCAAACGGACCAGAAATTAAATAAACAATCACAGCAAAAAGGCATACAGTGACGCATTAGGTTTTAGACTTTTACAGTGAGAGAAGGAGGCAATACCCAAACTCTTGTTTGTAGAGATTTTTGTTCGTTTCAAGCTTGATTTGTATATTCAATTTCGTTTTAAGATTTATTTCTTTATTTATACTTTAGTATGCTTATTACCTTATCCACTTTAGTACCTGGTTTCTGTTTGTTTGCTATGATTGTTTATTTAATTTCTGTTCGTTTTGGGTTTCATATTATCTTTAATAGTAATTTCAGGTTGTTTTAATTTTGAATTATTCTTTGAAAAGAAGAAGTTGAATATGAAGTTGAAGAAGTTGAATATGGCCTTTACTTTTCTTGGGAGAACTTCTTTTTCGGAATTTTTTTTTGTTGTTGCTGATTATGAATAAAAGAACAATGCCTCAAATTGAATTCGTAAAATCGATGACCAGGCTTCAAACTTAAATCGGAAGAATACATGCGTCATAAGAAAAAAATATTCAGTTGATGATGTTTGAGGCGTTAGAGCCCAGGAAAGAAACAAAAAATCTATGTTATTTACAAGAAGAGGAATATTCCCAAGATAACACATTTTCAAGTTTAGTCAAAAAAAATTAT
Organism: Artemia franciscana; assembly: GCF_032884065.1. NCBI lineage: Eukaryota > Metazoa > Arthropoda > Branchiopoda > Anostraca > Artemiidae > Artemia > Artemia franciscana. The sequence goes on along the minus strand of NC_088879.1, from coordinate 10,257,212 downwards.
TTTGAATATGAAAATATAACTGCTATTTCAAAAGTCATATAAAAAAATTGATTCGTATTAAAAGATTTTCAAATTTAAATATCAAAAACTTGCTAGGCTAGTTCTCCAATAAAAATGTTGGTTTTATATTCATTTTTTCAACTGCATTTTTTCCATTTCTTTTTAGGTGTGCTTGTTAAATTGGAAAACTATGGCGTTAAAAACTTTAGCTCCCTGACAGTCGCTCCAGATGAAATAAATTTTTCCCAAAAATATGGTGACATTGAAGAAGAAATAATTGATGTAATTGGAACCGATGAGATGGACAGAAGAGTCAAGCCAAAGGGTAATTTGTACCCCTTTTAATTTGTTTTCCTAGGATTTTCAGGGTTTAATAAGCTGAGACTCAGTTAAATTTAAGGAATAAAAGAGCTCATACTAGAATGAAAAGAAAACTTTAAGCACCAGGGACAGTGAAAATGGAATCTCGTTGTTTGAACGGGTTCAGTAGGAACTTACACAAGATTATATTGCTCATATCTTAATAAATTAGGAAAATTAATGTTCAGTTTTCATTTAAAAGAAAAACCTGCATATGCAGTTATGCTGTTTGTCGTAGTAGTAGTAGGCGCCAAATTTCGAAAAAAAGAAGTGTTGGTAAAAAAGAAGCTAAAAATAAGCTAAAAACATATAGCACCAAACAGCTTAAGAAGATGTAGGTGCCTTTCTGAATCAACTTATTGTTAATAAGTTAAAATAATCAATTTTTCTTAATTCATATCACGGATCTACTTGGCAGCACTGACGAGACTATGATACTGCCCAAAGAGCATGGGTAACTTAGAAGAGCAGAAATTGACGCTAGCGTCAGGAAAAATCATCAACGTTATCTTGTGTTTGGCGACAAATGAAAATTTTAGAACTTGTTAATCGTTTTTATGGCACTTGGTATTTACCAAGTGACATATAGTGATCGCAATTTCTGTTGGTCTGTCTGTCTGTCTTAGTAAGGTACTCTTTGTAAGGTATTTTTAACTTACGAACTGGTGACTAGATCTTGAGAAAATTTGATATATAGAAGGAATTCATGTCTCAGAGCTCTTATTTTAAATCCCGACCAGATCTGGTTACATTGGGGGCAGTTGGAGGGAGAAACCGGAAACCTTAGAAAACGCCTAGAGTGGAGAGATTGGGATGAAACTTGGTGGGTAGAATAAGCAAATGTCGTAGATACGTGAGTGGCGTAACCGGACTGGATCCACTCTCTTTGGGGGAGTTAGGGGGGTCCAGCGCTTTGGCGAGTTCGGTGCTTCTGAACCTGCTAGGACAATAAAAATTGGTAGGCGTGTCAGGGACCTGCACAAATTGACTTGATAAAGTCATTTTCCCCGATTCAACCATCTGGGGGGCTAAAGGGAGAGGAACAATTTGAAAAAATGAGGTATTTTCTATGACACTTCGTATTTACCAAGTGACATATAGCAATCGCAATTTCTGTTGGTCTGTCGGTTTGTCTGTCTGCCCCGGTTTTGCTAGTTTGGGCACTTCCAGATAAGTTAGGACGATGAAATCTAGTAGGTGTATCATGGACCAGACCAGATTAAATTAGAAATAGTCGTTTCCCCGATTCGACCATCTGGGGGGGGGGGGTGTTAATTTGGAAAAATTACAAAAAATAAGGTATTTTTAACTTACGAATGGGTGATCGGATCTTAATGAAATTTGATATTTAGAAGGATATCGTATCTCAGAGTTCTTGTTTTGAATCCCGACCAAATCTGGTGAATTGGGGGGAGTTGGAGGGGGAAATCTGAAATCTTGGAAAACGCTTAGAGTGGAGTAATAGGGATGAAACTTGGTGGGAAAAATAAGCACAAGTCCTAGATACGTGATTGACATAACCGGAACGGATCCGCTCTCTTTGGGGGAGCTGGCGGGAGGGGGGGGTGTTAATTCGGAAAAATTAGAAAAATTGAGGTATTTTTAACTTACGAAGGGTGACTAGATCTTAATGAAATTTGATGTATAGAAGGAACTCATGTCTCAGAGCTCTTGTTTTGAATTCTGACCGGTATTAAGCCTCTGATTTTCCTTTTAAATCAATCTGTTGATTCTTAGAATTTTGCTAGAGCTCATGTCAAATTTGGCTCTTGGCTCTTCTGACCTCGTCACAAGTGCCATATGAGCTCTTAGCTCTAATTCTGTCAGGAACTGAGATTAGACACCTAGTTTACCAACTACACAAATTAATTATATCTATCAAAGAAGCTAAGTTCTGCCAAATGCTAGATGGCGTTGGGAGTTTTTTTAGGCAGTAGTGCCAGTTCCCACTCGTTCTAAGCCTCCCATCCTCTTTGGTACTGCCCTAAAACATCGTATTTTAAAAAACACTAAAGAAAAATCTTAAAAAGTCGTAGTTTAAGGTACGAATATACATAATTTTGTTTCATTATGTAAATTAAAGGGCATATAAAAGTATCTAAGGTAATAAAACCATCTTTAAAATTAGACAGATCCCCCCCTGCACCTTCTAAAAGAACGATATTCATGCTGGCACATATAGTAATTCATATATTTTGTATTATTCTAGTATTACACAAAGATTGGAAATCTGCAATTGAATTTATATTCCAAAATTGGAAAATTGGCTGGAGTGAGTTAATATAAATAAATACTGTTTGAAAAATCAGTTAAAATGAAATTCAATAGTAGCAGTTACTATAAGTAAACATAAAGAAATAATAATAAAGAAAATCAAAGGTTAAAGCAGTAAATAATATACTGCATGAAATGATGGAATTTATATTTTCTTGAAGTTAAGGTATCTTGGTAATTCTTGAACTTTTTTTTTTTTTGAGTTAGGAAATTATGCGAAAGTAGTATTTAGAATAAATTCTAAGCGAATATCCGGTGTTATTCGTATTCTGTATTTAAATTATTATCGTAACACTCAAAAATGAACTCTAAATTATGCTGGTTTCACAATTGCAAAGAAAACGCAAAAAAGGGTCAATTTTTAAATGCACTAACGAAATAGGACCCGACGGAGTTGGCAATTCTATTCTTACGACACGTGACCCTTTGTAGTTTTTTCTGATGCCTGGTAAAACAAAGAGTGAAAAATCTCTAGAAGAAAAAAACAGCGGGTCTGTAGCCAGTAGAAAGTAAAGAAAAGACGACAATCATGGACATTTAAAACCGAAATATTCTAAAAGATAACCAATTAAAATAGAAAAGGGATAAAAATCTAAAATTAAAAACAAAAGAAATAAAAAGAGCCAACCATATATATATATATATATATATATATATATATATATATATATATATATATATATATATACATATATATATATATATATATATATATATATATACATATATATATATATATATATATATATATATATATATATATATATATATATATATATATATATATATATATATATATATATATATATATATACATATATATATATATATATATATATATATATATATATATATCTATATATATATATATATATATATATATATATATATATATATATATATATATATATATATATATATATATATATATATATATATATATATATATATATATATATATATATATATATATATATATATAGATATATATATATATATATATATATATATATATATATATATGTATATATATATATATATATATATATATATATAGAAGATATACAATTTGAGAATGTCCCTATCAACACACAAAAGATTCCTGGTAAGTCTGCTGACTATTGTAAAAGGGTTTTCGTTTGCTTACATTGCTTTTCTAACTATCATTATTGGATCTGGGCTTTGATTGAACTAAGAGGGCCAATACATATTCATGAGTGTTTTGTAGTTGTTTCACCTTGATCCTAGTTTGACGCGTTTGGTTAAACGGTTTTGAATTTCCAATGAAATATAAGTTTGGGGACTTCAAACGAAATATGACTAATGGCTTTCCTCAAGAAGTAGAAAAAGATTAAACAACTAAAAATTTTTCTTGAAAAAACTAAAAACTAAATTACGGTTTCTAGTTTATGAATAACTTTTTAGACTTCTGGTTTTTATTTTGCTATCAAAATGTCAAAAATAAAAACCAAAATTACGGTTTCTAGTTTATTAGTTCCTTTTTAGACTTTTGGTTTTTATTTTGGTAATTAATTGACAATCCAAACTCCTTACAGGCCAAGTTTTACTCCTTGCCTCCTCCCTCTAAGAAAATATTGTGTGGTAAGCTCTTGGAATAAGGATGCAAGATATTATTATTAAATAATACTAAACAATTATATAAATAAAATAATAGATTATTATAATAGAAAATTTCGTAGTACGGTGAAATAAGGTGAAGGGAAGAGGGTTAATTAACAGCTTTTAAATCAGTAATTAGCTGATGATCCAAGCTTGTTATATATTTTATTTTTACACCAATTTTGCAAAATCCTTTTTTATTTTTAGTCTGGCTGTTGGTCATTTATCCCACCCGGTGATAGCCTAAAGTATGTTAAATTCATATGATATTTTATGATATGTCATAAAAAATCATATTGACATTCTATGCAAATGACATAATTAAAAATGTCTTCAATGTTAAATGCATTGGTGGTAAATTTCAAAATTCGTTGAAAGTAATTATATATATTGCCATGAAAGGAATTCATGAGCTGGTGAAAAATGTCAAAATACGCCTATTTTTTGTATTGCTTTCAGTTGAATGTTAAAATGGTAATTTCGGTGGGTCTTAAATTACTGAAATATTAAAATAAGAACACGCTATCCCAAAACAACTAAATATCTGAATGATATTAATTCAGCCTTTTTTAAATGTATGATTTTGTTGCTTTTGTATAGCTCGCACCGGCAATTTTAGCTTTTGAAGAACGCCCCACCCCCCTGTGAAGTTCCCGCCTGTTTGGCTATTTACCCATTTACCACAATAACCTAATTTCTTCGAAGTGAATATGATGTTTCTAGATCCGTCAGTTTTTCAAGGACTAGAATATTACCTTTCGATATTCCCCCTCCAGCATTGTCAAATATTTCTGGATAACTTGTCTACTGTTTTGCCTATGGCAAACCACCCCCTAAATAAAATCCTCCCTACTAGTCTTATGCTCCGTCCAACCATTTTGTGTGCCTCCCTTATTTTACCCAAAATCTACTCAATCTTAAACATGCGTGCTGTCAAATCAACTTGAAAAGAAGTAACGTAGTGCCTATATGTCCTTATTATGCACGTTAAATTTTTAGAGATTTATATTGCCCCTGAGAGAGCTCCAAAATTATATCCTGGAGTGTACACACACAAACATTCCCTTGTTCTTAGGCTATATACAGCCTATTGCCTATATAGGCCGTATTTAACAAGCAACTTAAATTATTTTACCTTAGACCCCCTGTGCCTCGAGAGGCACCCAGGTCATCAAGAAGCAGCTGATAATCTTCCCTAAACTTGGCTGCTGCCACAATTTTCTCCCACTGAGGCTGGATTGGGATGTTTAAGTTTCGCAAATCTGTCTGGTGTGTTCAGTGCTTGGTGTTTCGGGGTCTGCATCTACGGTGCATACCCGACGGTTGCCATTGGAACGCAGCACTCGGTAGTACGTGACCAAGGTATCTCAGTCGGTGAACTCCTATGACACTATTAATTACCTTCACAGAAATTAAAAGGATTTTTGTCTTATTATATTTGCTTATTTTCTAGTTCAAGTTTGCACAAGAAATGAGGCTTCAGAAGTTGTTGAAACATTATCTGGCGAAGATAGAACTATGGCTAATTTTTTGGTTTCTCATTTGAGAGTAGCTGGTTATTCCTTTGAGTCTTTATTTGAGATAGATGGCACACATATAGAAATACGGGGCGTTGAGGCGATTTTAGTAAAGGTAATTAATTTGATATTTGTATTAGTTTAATTGTAGCAGCTGTTATTAATTTGTATCAATTAAGTTCATAAAGTAATTTCTAAAAGTCTCGAAATAAACAGAAGTGTCCAAGAAACCCTATAAAGTTCCAGGAATGTATTTATAGGACCGAGAACAGTACTTGTTAAATCTTCAAATGAGCTCAAGGATGCGTCTAAACATTATAATAGCAAGATAGTGTTTGAAATGTTAAAAGAAGCAACAGGAAAAGCAGCTTCAACAGCTGATACGCTGAAATAATGCGGGAAATCATCCGATCCGAAGACGAGCAATTGGAACGCTGGCAAGAACACTTCTTTGAGCTACTGAACCATGTCAAAGCCTCGCCTGATCTCTTTTCTCGGGTACTGCTAGGGAATCTTACAATATAAATCTGGACCCACCGAATATCGTAGAAGTACTAAAAGCGCTCAAGTGCATGAACAGTAAAAAGACACCAATAGAGGATGGAATTCCTTGTAAAAAGTACAAAGCTTCGCAAACCCTTGTATGCCACCTAACCGACCTTTTTGGACAGGTTTAGCTTTCCCCAAAGACTGGAAAGTATCAGTCCTCGTTCCAGTAAAAAAAAAGAGGACAAGACTGTTTGCGGAAATTATTGAGACATTTTCTAAATTGACCATGCAATGAAGATCTTCTGCGTCATTCTCTTGAGTAGATTTAAAAATGTGTGTGACAAGCTAATCTGTCCTAAACAGGTAGGCTTCAGACCAGGGAGGGGCTGCCTAGAGAAGACACTAATGATCCGGCTCATCCAGCAACAGTACCACAGGTATCACATACCATTACTCATTGCTTTCGTTGACATCACTGCTGCTTTTGATTCCCTTCTCAGAGACAAACTATAGAGGACTATGGCTAAAGATGGAGCATCACAGGGCCTCGTTGAAATACACTGTAGTGGATACATGAATACTGAGACCTTTTTCCGCATCTTGGGTAACAATACTACCAAGTTTACAGTTGAGTCTGGTGTCAAGCAGAGATGCACCCTATCACCCACACTATTCAACTAGGTGATAGACTGTATAATTTATACTGATCTGTCCAACCATAGGGAATTGTCTATGGTAAACTAGATGACTTTCCTCAGTCCCTAACAGACTTGGATTTTGCAGGCAATGTTGCCTTGTTGGAAACCACAGCCGACGGCTTACAAGACATGATCGATCATGTCTCCGAGACTTCGAAGAAAATTGGGCTTACCATAAACAGCTCTAAGACTAATGTGATGGCTCTCAATCATTCTACTCCATATCAAATCATCGTGGGCGACAAACCAATTGAAAACATCGAGGAATTCAAGCGCCTTGGGTGCATTTTAACACCAGATGTTGGAGCAGGTGTTAAAATGGTGGAGTCTTTACCTGTCTGTAAAAGGTGCTATATGCCAGACTTGAGATTTCTACAAAGACCATAGCCAGAGTCTACAAAGTATCCATGCGAACTGTGCTACTGTATGCATGCTTGAAATGGATGATAAAGGCTGTAGATCTGTAGAAGCTAGAGCTCTGGAAGTGTTCGATCACCGCTGCCTTCGCTATATACTCCAAATTAACAGGTAGTCTAGAATTTTTCAATAGCCAAGTAAGAAACCGCTGTGGCCAGAATGAAGAGCTATCCTCTACCATCAAAAGACGTTGCTTCAAACTTCTCGACCACACTTTACGCCTGCCCAAAGGTACGATATGTCGAGACGTCCTTATATGTGAGCCAGTACCATCCTCGAGACGACATTGGGGAGGATAGATGAAAAACATTTAGTAAAAATTCAAGGATGGGCTTGAACCATAGGGAGGCTTCCGTAGGCATGATAGGAGATAGAATAGAGACTTGCTGAAGATCGCTGGGGAAGCTGCAACCGACAGATCGAAGCGGTGGTCGGATGCAATTCCAAAGTCCGTTGGTGCCAGACAGGGCAGCTCTTCGTCTAGTTCCTGTCGAAATAAGTAAGTAATGTGTATATTCGTCTTTTTCAGAACTCTCCCCACTCTTTTTTTTTGTTCTTACTTCAGCGTCGAAGCACTTACACTCTGTTTATTATTTTACTGGGAAATTTTGTATAACCTGGTTGAAAATTCGAAAACAGAAGAAAAATACATTTCGGTCCAACAACTCCTTAACCAAACATATACTCTTTGAGTACATTATTCACACTCGAAAGCCTCAGAAACAACAACTAGGCGTTGAACATTCATTTGAGTCTTTAATTGAGATAGATGGCACCTATATAGAAATATATTCCTTGGGCCAAACGAAAAGTAGGTCCTCCCCGAATAAGGTGAGAGATTCCGCCCATAACACTAATAATAATAACACAATATTCAGTCATCTTAGACTGATATTCTGCCCTATAGTTATTCTGCCCCTTTTTGGAATAAAAAAAACGGGGTAAAAGGAATTGACTGTTAAAAGTCACCATCTCCTCTTGTTTACTTGAGGCTTTTCTGTATTTTCAAAATTCTTCTTGACTAGAATATTCCCTACGCAGAAAACAATGAGGAGCTACAAGACTACTTTAGGCAGGTATACCCTAATAACTATTATGTACACAATCTAGGATGTTCATTGTTAATTTTTTTTTTTTTTTTTTTTTTTTTTTTTTTTTTTTTTTTTTTTTTTTTTTTTTTTTTTTTTTTTTTTTTTTTTTTTTTTTGTCTAGTGGAGACTCTAATGAACAGGAATTGAAATGAAAATACAAGTAAAATTGTTTTTAATCTGTGATTGTTTCGAAAATTTAGCTCCGGCTATTCAGTCATCAAGAAGTGAATCTAATACCCCTTTCTGTAGTATAACCTTTTCCACTAACGCATTCTCTATATATAAAACAAGATCGTCTCAGGAAACAATACATCAGTAGCTTTTTTGTTCTTTCAAATATTAGACATTTTTTAAAGAAGCATCTATTAATGTCACCCTCCTCTCTCGTTGACTTTAAAGGCTTCGAAACATTGTGTACCCTCAGAACCCTCTTGATTAGAGTACCCTGTATTTGCAGAAAAAAGGGTAGGGATGAGACTGTCCTAGGTCATCAACTGTCTCCTTCCTTATATATGGGTTTACCGTATTAGTTAGTTGTATAGAACAAATTTCTAGTCCCTTCTAGAATAAACCCTCCCTCAAAAGCCCTATTTCGCACAAACAAGGCTATCTGTACAAAGGATTAGAAATATTTGCTGAAAATTACACTTTTTCTTTTCTAGGTATGGAAGCTAGCTGCAAAAGATATGATACGAGCCACCATTGCTGGGGCGTTGTCAAGAAAGAGGGGCCAGTAAGTCAAATTATTTTTCGTAGGATAACAGTAATACCATAAACTCGAATTACGAAGGCTATGTATCTACGCAAGGCTTTATTGGGGGGACGTATAAAAGGATGAGCTATCGAAACATTTGAAAATTCCGAAGAAAATGGTGAACATTTTAGATTCCGAAGGGGCTGGAAAGTCACCCCCTCCCCCCATATATGCTCCTCGTGAAAATCTGCGTCTTCTATGTTTAGGCTGGTAGTCCTATTAGTTAATTGATGATGGTCGTGCAAACTTTTCATATTATTAATTTCCCTGCATTAAACGCCCAGATTTCGAAGGGGCTTGGACATGAACCTCTCCCTCACCGCTTATGTTCTTCGGGAAAGTCTATCTCTTCCACGGCTAGCCTGGTGTGTGCCATCAGTTACTTGATGAAGGCCCTGTAAACTTTTGATATTGTTACTTTCCCCGCGTTATACCTCCAGAAACAGAATTAAGAGAGTATACTAGAATAGGATCAAGTTCCGTTGTGTATGCAGGGTTACGTAGAGGGGTGGATATATTGATCTGTTATTACGGGGTTCCTGGTTTGTCCCCAGTATGAAATTAGAGCTTTTTCAGCATTTTTTTTTTTTTTTTTTCAAAATTTCTTTTACAATCGTAGTTTGGCTTGGTTTTTAGTTTTGACAAATTCGACTTCTCTCAAAAAGAAAAGTTAAAAGTAGGATTTCAGCTCTCTTAGGCTAAAGCCATTTCTAGGCATTCTTCTATGACCTTAGCTAGGTCCTGTTTAACTCGTAAAGTCTAAGTTCCGAAGTTCACCCTTACTTTTAAGGCATGAAAACTTATGTCAAAATTTGGTGATTTTTAAGAAGTTCTTGTCTACTTTTGCTTGGATTTAGCAAAGATATGAAGCTGAAAATGCTTTAGGGGCCTCATTTAGTCTATAGATTTATTTCTGCCATCAAGGTCATTAAAGGTCAGTGCCCTTTGGAGAGGGAAGGGGTAGAGGTAAACACTTTAAAAGACTTTCATGGGGCGTCATTTACATTTCCACGTAAATCAACGACTCTCAAAGATAGAAAACAGCCTTTCTTCTACAATTGTGCCAAAAAATTAAGTGAATGCCTCTTAAATATTTAATCCTCCTCTCCTCCTTAAAGACGAGAGATCACCCTCCACAGCTTGGTCATTAACGACTTGACTCATAGGTAGTGAATCCAGCTGAGAATAGGGCTTAGGGATAGAATTTGTTGATTTCCAAATTTTGTGAATGTCATTGCTATAATCAAAACGTTTATTCACGTATCTTTAATATTTTTAAGTTTGCGTAATTTAATCTAACTTATTAAAAAATTATTCAAAATTCAGAGAGACCGGTTCTTCCTTCATAAGTAGTAAAATTTTGATAGACAAATGACACTTGGTGAAGGCGTAGAGGTCTTATAAGTGCTCCAGGCATCGGATGTCCTTCTCGAACTTTCCGCAGTTTAGTTCATATTACACAAAAAAAAAATACAAAAAAATGATCATGCCGTTTTCCTATTCAAAGCGCTCCCAAAAGTAATAACCATCGCAGTAATCCCAGCAATTGGATATTTTCTAACTTTCCCAGGGCATTTTCATCTTTCTCCGAGAAATTAAGAATCATCTGCAATACCCCCCCCCCCCCACCTCCCAATAAAAAAAATCTAAATAAAAAACTGTCAAAAATGGGATTTTTGAAGGTCAACGAAAATACTGAAAAACCAAGCGAATATTTCGGGAGGACAACCGCCTCTCTTCTCAAGTGTGAACAAAAAAATTCGAGGAAAATGCGAAACAATGTGTTAAGACAAAGAAAACCAAACAACACGGAGAATCAAAGTCAAAAACAAACCAATAAAAAATAATAAAAGCCAAAATTAGAAGAAAGATCAAATTCAGTAAAAACTAAAATTAGAAGAATTAAAACCATAAACCTATCACCAAAGGTAAGTCACTCACCAATACCCACTACTAGCAAAAAAAACAAAAATCTTTTACTGCTATCTTTGGATACTAGTATTTTTTTTCTTGTGGGCCTTAAAAAACCTCTCTTTTGATCTCTTTCCTTAGGGTTTTATGCAATGGCAGGCCAATGGGGTTTATGGAATTGAGCCCCCCCCCCTTCTTAAAACTTCCATTTTTAAAACGACACCGTTTTTAGGGGTTTTTAGGCAATTTTTTTGAAATCCACTCAAATTTCTTTTTCAGAATATTTTACTACTAAAACCAATTTAGATAATAGTTACCATTCGTGAATCAGCAGCTAGAAATAGCAATTTTTTCAACTTACCAGTTTTTTTTAACGTGTTTTTTAGTTGTTGGCTATTAAGGGCCGTGGTTCGTTCTTTACATTTTATTGTGTTGTTAAACGTTCAATTTTATTATCCGTACATATGTTTTTTTCTATGTCATAATAAAAAAATTTAACCGTTATTAAAATATTAAAAACTAAACTATTAAAACCTTATTAAATAAAAAATTATTAAATTTAAAGTTGATTTTATTAAAATCAGAATCAAAATTGTATTATTAAAATGATTTCAAATTTTATTATTAAATTTAATACTATTAAAATCGTTATTACAATATTAAAAACTAAATCCTAAAAACTTTGGAACTTCTAGTTCCGAGTTCACATCCGAAAGCCTTTATCAACTGATTAAAAAAAAAAGAAAAAATAGTCACAACCATTAAAACGTGCAAGAAAATCTTATGAAGAGATGAAGAAAAGAGATAAAGAGACATAAAGAGAACAAAAGAAAAGGGAAAAACGAAAAAAATATTTCACTGACTGTTTTGATCGGCTTATACCAAAAGTTAATTTGTTTTAAAGTATTATACACTAATGCAGAGGGGTTTTGCGGATTGGGCTCAAGGCCATGGGGCATTCATTGGGCTCGAGGCATTCATGGGGGGATTTGACCCCCCCCCCCCAAAAAAAAGAAATTTGTCCGCCTTGCCCGACTTTTCTTACGCATTTAAACAAAACTTTGATACGATTTTAAAGTTTTTTGTAAACCTTAAAATTTTGGATAAGTTGAATATTTAGAAATTTTTTTGACACTTTCTGGAATTGTTCAGGAACTAGATTTACTCAGAGACATAAATCTAGCCAGTGGTGTTTACACGTACTTTGTAAATTGAATATTTAAATAAATAGAAATACAAATACATACAAATATAATATATTATAATAATATAAAAATAATAAATATACAATATAAATATAAATAAAATATATAATATAAATAATATATAATAATATGTAATATAAATACAAATAGCCCTGCCATTTGAAGCATTGTGACAAAAGAACATTAAACTTTTTAATTCATTACGTTAAAGATTCTTTAGGAAATTTGCTAAATAGTTCGTTTTTGAATTGCGTTAATAAACTCTAGTGTTTGGACGTTCATCTTCGAAAACAAAATAAAAAATTTGAGCCGAGGTGTGAAGGGTGGTAGGTTAAGGGGTTATCTTAGGATCATAGTCTAGACTGTATCAAGGGGCTTCGGTTATGGGGTTTCCCCCCTGCTCCTTGTAAAGAAAAATGTATAAAAACAAATTTTGGGTATGTTTATTTGGTCATATTGGATTTTAGTCCCCAGGTTGATAGAAATAGGGAAAGGTGGTATACCAGCCTAGGTAAATTTGGTATCAGAAAAGAAAATAGTAATGGTAGCTACAGATTGCTGCAACTTTGTAAGAATAACAATCTAGTTATAACAAATGCTTTTGAGGGGGTGAATTTGGTTTTTTCATTTATAGGCGTACAACAACAAAGTTGATGTCTAGAAAGTATGAAACCAAGAAAGGAAACGATATAATAAATGAAAAATAAAATCAAGTAGGTGAGAAAATGAGGATTTCGTCAGCCAGTAGCAAAATAAGAAGACACAAGCAAATATTTCGACAAGGACCTCCGCCAATTCGTCCTCAGTGTTCATAAAAATAACAACAAAAAATCCAATCTTTTGAAGTGAACTTCACAAGAGGAGAAAAGATATTACTTTCCTCCTCTTGTTAAGTTCACTTACAAAGGTTATTTATTTTATTTTGGAGCCACATTTCCCAAATCAAATGAAAACGACAATGAAAACTGAAGAACGATCCAAATATTAATATAAAGGCAAAGAAATACTAAAGAAAACTGACTTGTTTGTATGAATACTTGAATTATACAGGCTTATCTTAGTTTTGACAATTTTTTTGCAGAAACTAAATTTCAGCTGGGGTGGGGGCAAACTGAGATCGGTGGCCGACTTGTGTCTTGACGGGGCAGTTGAGCCCCTCTCCCTGCCTCATAGCAAAGTATGCCACTGATATGTTGACGAGGTCAAATTTAGGTAAAATTCAGGTTTACCTACTTTTTACTATCTTGGAAAGGGGTTAGGTTAGGAAAATGAAACTATCAGCAATGATTCCAAGGCCAAAAATATACTCTGGGAAGGTATTTTCAAGCTGCATGTTAACCCTCTTCTGACTTCTAACTCTTAGAAATTTGCCTACTTGACAGGTTGTCTGTTGAAATTTTGGCAAAACAACATTTCACCTTAATTTTTAGTTACCAGTTTCTTTTTCTGTTGTTTTAGTTCTGAGAATGTATTTCCTGCTATTTGAGTAGAATTTCAAGGGGATTTTCCTCATGATTTTTCCCATTTCAATGGGGATTTTTTTTCGAAATTTAGCAAATGAATCTGCAGATCTTCGAAACCTCATAAATTGGGATTGAGCAGTTACGAAGCTGAAATTAATTTTGTTGTGCTTCAATTAAGCAGAAGATCTGTTTTGCAAGGTTTCACTTTCGTAACACAAATATTTTTAAAGGTCATCAAAGTTCACTGCTCTCTAGAGGGAGAAGGGGTGGAGATTGGTGTTTCAAGATAGGCCTACCTTCCCTGGACATACTTTGGTGTGTATATTTATTCCAGAAAGTTTAATTTTTCCTAACCTAACCCCTTTCAGATAGCAAACAGCAGCTAATCTAGAATTTTATCCGAATTTATTCTCTTTTCTTCATTCGAATTTATTTTCTTTTCTATATTCGAATTTATTCTCCTCGTTTATATTCTATTCATTTTCCAGTATATTCTTCATGTTTTCTTCTCTTAAATCAGTTGTACAAGGGGCTGTAGCTCAGTGGTAGAGCGTTCGCTTTGCATGTGAAAGGCCCGGGGTTCGATCCCCCGCAGCTCCAAATTTTGTAGAAGCTTAGTTGTATTCGGATCACAGTATAAGTTAAGTTTTATAAAATCGACAATTATGGTAAACTTGAATAGTGATAAAATTACCGTGAATTGGGCAATTTCTATGGTTGCAACAATAGCTTGAACCTAGTAATGAGCAAATCACATTCCAAAGTAGCCGAATTTATGCAATCTTCTTACGTGGCTGAATAGTTCACACTAACTTTTGCCACCGTTTTTCTATTACTAGCTTTAAAATTTAACGCGAGGTCATTTTTGACTGCGATAAGCCCCAGGAGTGAAAAATTTGGTCGAGAAGTGACCTAGTATTGGTATTTAATTAAATGTAGATTTATCAAGGGAATCTGTCCGTATTACCACAAAAGCGAACTGAGAGGAGAAAATCTTCATTTCGTGATAACAAGGAGGGGAATTTAAAATTCTAACTTCTTTTTTAATTCAAGTGACATTTTCTCCTTATGCAAATTTAGAAGAAATGCAAATTAAGATTTTTGTTTTGTAGAGGCTTAACGGCCTGCCATCAAATTTGCGAATATATTTATTTATTTTATTTATTTATTTAGGCTGTCGAAATGATATTCCAGGATTGTGCTGTTACAACGGGGCTGAAAAACTGTCAAATAGTTGTTTCCG
The DNA here is from genome assembly GCF_032884065.1 of Artemia franciscana. Lineage (NCBI taxonomy): Eukaryota > Metazoa > Arthropoda > Branchiopoda > Anostraca > Artemiidae > Artemia > Artemia franciscana. The sequence continues at coordinate 10,242,170 of NC_088879.1, read as the reverse complement.
AGTATTGCTATGGCACAGAGTCGAATAAATTGATATCATTACTATTTTTGGTATTATACTATTATATATTACATTTTATATATTTATTATATTATGTATTATATATATATACTTATAGTGGGTACTTCGGGCTACCTTCCCAGGACATACTTTGGCCTGTGGACCCATCCCTGAGGGTTTCATTTTCCTAACCTAGCCCCTTTCCGGGATAGCAAGAATTCAGTAAAGTGCCGAAACCCTATAGGCAAGTGTGTATTCTCCTGATGAGCCCTTGTGTTGGGTTGTTGCCTCTGAATAATTTGTCTTTTTTTAATGTTTTTAATATTTGGTAAATGACGACTTATACTTACTTACGACACGACTGCCTGTCAATGGATTATTCTTTATGGTTGATTGTGTATGGCTATGCTGTTTGACCTGTGTAATTGTATGGATGAGTAGGGTTAAGGCCTTATTCAAGTGCTGGTCTATATTAATCACTAATGTAGGAAAACAGTCTTCCTTTTCTCCTTCTGTCCTCCTTTTTTTTTTTTTTTTTTTTAATGTGTTTGTGCTGTTGCATTGGTGATTTCTCTTTTCATTATAAATCTTGTGCTGGGAGGGAGCTGTCAGTATCAAAGACATAAATTTCAGACCTTTCAACTATGCTAAACGAAATGGCTATCTTAAAATTTTGATCAGATGTGTTTTGGGAATTGATGGGCGTGGGGGGGGGAGCTTGTTGCACTCCGATCACTTCTGACTAATAAAAAAAAGAACTAGACCTTTCAATTTTCCATTGAATGAGGCTTTTCATAAGTTTCTAAGACAACAAATGACCATCTCAAAATTTCTATCAGATGAATATCGGTAAACTAAAAGGCATGGTGGGGGGGGTATTCAACCTTTGATCACTCTCAATTAAAAAAACACAACATTAGAACTTCTGATTACCAATCCAATGTCCAATAGCCCCCCTCCGATGTTTAAATTTAGGCCTGGCAGCATAAAGTGTCTTCTGATTTATCTAGCTTCAGAACTGTGCATAAGTAGAGGCCTAATAGGAGCTTATAGTTTTAATTTTTCTTTATTTTTGTCTGGAAAGGAGACAAATATTTTTTAGCCCCTTCCCTCTTCCATCCATGTTAAATTTGATTTTGCTTTTCCTCAGACTCTCCATTACTTTACCCAAAAGTACATGAACGTCTAAACTTCACCTCCCAAGCTGTCCCCAATATACTGCAGAAATGATACTCTGATGAAATTTATGCAGATAATATATTTCAATAAATCTCTCCCTTATTCCTGAGTAAATATTCAAAATCTACTCGAGTCCTTATCCTTTTCAAAATGCTCACTCAAAGTTTAAGATCAATCTCTTTAACCATTACATAGATATTTTAAATGATTCCTCAAATCTGCCGTAAACTAAGAAGATACTATAAATAATCCATTGCATTTCTTGTATCAAAAAAATATGAACCATATATTGGAAAATTCAAAATACCACATACCTTGTGACAGCGTAGTGGATAACGCCGTGTCTCTTAACCAAGGGTTTTCTGGTTCAATCCCGCGTTTCACAAGGAAAATAATTCACTAACTCACTAAATAATTTTTTTGAGAATTCATAACTATGTAGATATGATAGATATGATTTTCGCACTATTTTTGAACAATTGGCTGTCTCAAAATTCTATTGGATGTTTTTCTGGAATATAAGGCGTAGGCTGGAATATAAGGGTATTCATAAGTTTCTAAGACAACAAATGACCTTTTGCTGTTGGGTTGTTGCCTCTTTGCTGTTGGGTTTGCAGTTGGTTTGTTGCCAATTATTTGTCTTTACTGTTTTTATTGTTTGGTAAATGATGACTTAAACTTATTGACGACACGACTGCCTGTCCATGGATTATTCTTTATGGTTGATTTTGTATGGCTATGCTGTTTGACCTATGTGATTGTATGGATGAGTGGGGTTAAGGCGTCATTCAAGTACTGATCTATATTAATTACTAATGTAGGAAAACAGTCTTCCTTTTCTACTTCTGTTTTTTTTTTGCGTGTTTACGCTGTTGCATTGGTGATTTCTTTTTTCATTATATATGTTATGTATCATATGTTATGTATTTTCACTATTGTATGATATTCATGTAATTTGGGTTTGCTTTTTTTGTGAAGCGGGGTGGTTTTTACAACATTATTTTTTTGGGGGGGATTTGTATAATAGAAAGCAAATGTATGAGAAGTTCAAGCATATTAATAATTTATGTTTTGGATTTCGGTTAGTAAATGGTGGCCAGTTCACTGCCTATTTTTATCTTATTAAAGCTCTGCATTATATGACATATCACCCCTTCTATTCATCCTAAGATATTAAAATAAAGACCAAACTCTTTAGAAATATTTGAAATTTAATGAAGGTCCGTATAAGTATAGACTTAAAACTAGGTATATGAGTCGAAATACCCCTTCAAATGTCAGAAAAATCATTTAAAATAAATAAATTTTTGAAAAATTGTTAATAAGAGAAGGTAAATAATTACGTTTTTTTTTCTAACTGGTATAGATGGGCTTCTGAATGTTCATTTTGAACAAATGGAATGGCATCGTTTTTTTTTTTCAACATTTACTAATAATATAGTGGAAGAATTAGACATTCGCACCACTTAAGTTAACCACGGAAACGGAATGCAACTAAAATATCTCTTCCGAATTTCTCCACTTCTCGATACCAACTAGTCACAAAATATAGTTATGTTTTTGTATAGGGGCTGCATATATTTGTCCATAAAATTATATAAACTGCTATATATACCGCTGAGGATTATTTTGATACATGCCATCCTATCATATTTCAATCATTAGTTTTTTTATAAATCAAAATTTTTACAGGACAATTCTCTTACTTAATGCTAAATCTGACACGATGCTTTAAATTTTATTTTTGTGGTCAAGAGACATATCAAGATTTAACCGTTTAAATTGAATCTGAAAATCTCAAGATTAAAAAAAAATTAATTAGAAAACTACCACAGCTCAAAATCTTGGTAATTTAAAACCATCAATTTATATGCCTATTAAATACAAAAATAACAAACACATAATCAATTATTTTTTTAAGAAGTATTTTGACTCATATGCTTCAGAGTTTAGACTTCAGAGTTTTCTGACGATTTTGGTCTTTATTCGAATATTTCTAGATGAATAGAAGAGGAAATTCTAATGAAGAACTCTAACCTGGCACGACTAGCCATTATAAACGTTATATACGTATAACGTTATACGTATAACATTATAAACGTTAGCCGAAATATTGAGGTAGACATTGACCGTGTACTAAATAGAAAGGGCGGAAGTAGAAATAAAGAAATAGGATTTTTCTTATAAAATTGTGAATCTGTAATTTCAGCACAATATATCGAACTTTAAAAGTGGAAAGATACGCTATGTTGTTATGAAAAGTCAAATTTTGTTAGTAAATTTTGAGATTTCTTAAAAGTTGACACGGTTTATTAAAACACTATTTTTAAAAAGAACTAGTGATTAATTAGTGCTTTATTGCCTAAATTAATTAATTAGTGCTTTAATTATTTAGTAATTAATTAGTGCTTAAAACCTTCGTTTTGAAGGTCTTCTGTGTATTTCTATGTATTTGTTCTGTTTTTCTTGTTACATCCCTAAAAGAACTAGTATTTAATGTTTAGTACATCTTTTACAAATATACAAATTGTATCTCAGTCCTCACTTCCTATTCTTCATTACTATCATAATTATTAAGCGATGCCACATAGTTAGGCGACATCCTAAATGATTTGACCTATACAAATAGTGACTAAGAATGCATAACCCCAAAGATGGTTAAAGAAAAATTCTGTTCTGACAGTACAAAGCTTAATTCACTCGCTATAGTGGGCAGAAGTGTAACGATGAAAAATTATGTAGAAAATATTAAATATCATATTTTTCTTATAGACGGTGAACGGCTTTTCATATTTTTTTTTTATCACGGGGTAATTTTTATAACTTACTATTTGTTTGTGTCAATATTTTATACCATTTTAATTTCAATAGATTTATAAAATTTATAGAAGCCTCACTAGATTTTAGATTAAATATACGACCATTTCTACTACCTACCTACGACACATAATTGTGGAGGCTTCCTTTAAATTGCTGGTATTTCTATATTTGCAAGTTTATCGAAGCAACCTATTATGCACCCTCGCTAAAGGAAATCCTGGATCCGGCCCTGAATGGGGTACTTGCGTTTTATAGCGACCACACCGAAGAAGTGAAGTTCGGTAAGTCCTAATGAAATATACCAAAATACAATTCTTTAGCAACAAAATTATGGAAAATGCACTGAGAATTATGGAAAGCAGGCCACCCAGGACACATTATATTAAACGCCTAATCTAACCATCTCTGTATATTAAATATTTAATTAAAATATACCTGCAAAGTAGTTTCTCTGACACAGGCTAAGCTGATTATATCGGAGTGGACACAGAAAACAAGTTTCATTTTTAAATAAGGTAATTTGACACCATTATGTGCATAAAATAAAAAATTGCTTTCCTTGGTGTCTCCAAGACTGTGAAATTTGAGATTAATGGTAATCATCGAAAGTTTTTAGCATTAGAAAATTCAAATGAATAGAAAGGGTGGAATAAAAATGTTTGCAATTATATTGATCTCAGGCGCATCTTCGATCTCATAAGTTGTTAGTAGTAGTAGCAGATTTTTATAGTTTTTCATTTTTCAGGAGACCTAAGGAAATTAGTCTTATCGATTCTGCCGTTGGTATTCAGCAAAGCAGTCGCTTTAGTTTTCTAACGGAAGAAAACCTTGGAAAACCGGTTGTGCGGCTTTGAAGCCCTTATTAGCCCTTTTAATTGATTCTACTTACTCTTAGGTGCTTTTTCCAGGTACCTTTTGTTTTCATTGTATTCAAAAGCCAGGAGTTTCAATCTCAATAATGTTTAAAATGTTTTTTAAAATTATTTTTGATATTATTATTATTTAAGTGATTATTATAATTATCGTATTTCAAACTAAACATATAATAATTATTTAAATATCATTTTTTAAATCGAAAAAGTTGACTATTAAGGTCGTAAAGGAAATTCTTAGCATTAATTCTCGAGCTTTTTTGTTTCATTTTTATTGTCTACTTTGTTTCGAATATTTTATTTTTCTTCTAAGCATGTATATCATTTAATATCCATTTTTAGCCTAAGTGCCTATTTACTCGATTAAGCGTATTTATGATTTTCTCACAATTCATTTTATATCGAATTTTCTTGTATATTTTATTTAGTCAATTTTGTTTTATCAGAATAAATTTTTGTTCCAACACGTTTTAATGAATCCAATGATATAAGTATTTTTATCCTGTCCATGCAATTTGAGCTGCAAGATTTTGATAAAATTTCCATTGAAAGCGAAAATAAAGGGTTTTTACCTTAAGGGTTTTTGGGACTCTTAAACACTTTAGAAATTATAATATTTGAAGTTCGGTGTACACGGCTTTTTTTATATTGATAATGCGTTGAAAATTGTTGAAAAAAGGACAATTTTCCTATTTTTTAGGCAAGTTTAGAATCTACCCTAGAAAAAGTCAAAGTAAAATCATAATTCTGGCTTGTGAATGAATAGAGCTGAGAATATTGAATCGAATGAAATAAGTATTTTATCTCCTTTTTGTGCAAGTTAGGACTGCAAGATTGAGATAAAATTTCTATTTGGAGGGGAAAAAAGGGTTTTTACCTTAAGGGTTTTGCGAATCTTAAACACTTTAGAAATTAGAATACTTTTTATGGTGTACACGGCTATTTTTCAGCTTGATATTGCGTTGAAAATTGTTGAAAAAAGGACAATTTTCCTATTTTGTAGGCAAGTTTAGAATCTACCCTAGAAAAAGTCAAAGTAAAATCATAATTCTGGCTTGTGAATGGATAGAGCTGAGAATATTGAATCGAATGAAATAAGTATTTTATCTCCTTTTTGTGCAAGTTAGGGCTGCAAGATTGAGATAAAATTTCTATTTGGAGGGGAAAAAAGGGTTTTTACCTTAAGGGTTTTTGGGACTCTTAAACACTTTAGAAATTAGAATATTTGGAGTTTGGTGTACACGGCTATTTTTTAGCTTGATATTGCGTTGAAAATTGTTGAAAAAAGGACAATTTTCCTATTTTTTAGGCAAGTTTAGAATCTCCACTAGAAAAAGTCAAAGTAAAATCATAATTCTAGCTTGTGAATGAATAGAGCTGAGAATATTGAATCGAACGAAATAAGTATTTTATCTCCTTTTTGTGCAAGTTAGGGCTGCAAGATTGAGATAAAATTTATATTTGAAGGAGAAAAAAGGGTTTTTACCTTAAGGGTTTTGCGAATCTTAAACACTTTAGAAATTAGAAAACTTTTTATGGTGTACACGGCTATTTTTTAGCTTGATATTGCGTTGAAAATTGTTGAAAAAAGGACAATTTTCCTATTTTTTAAGCAAGTTTAGAATCTCCACTAGAAAAAGTCGAAGTAGAATCTTAATTCTGGCTTGTGAATGAATAGAGCTGAGAATATTGAATCGAATGAAATAAGTATTTTATCTCCTTTTTGTGCAAGTTAGGGCTGCAAGATTGAGATAAAATTTCTATTTGGAGGGGAAAAAGGGTTTTTACCTTAAGGGTTTTGCGAATCTTAAACACTTTAGAAATTAGAATACTTTTTGGAGTTTGGTGTACACGGCTATTTTTAGCTTGATATTGCGTTGAAAATTGTTGAAAAAAGGACAATTTTCCTATTTTTTAAGCAAGTTTAGAATCTCCACTAGAAAAAGTCGAAGTAGAATCATAATTCTGGCTTGTGAATGGATAGAGCTGAGAATATTGAATCGAATGAAATAAGTATTTTATCTCCTTTTTGTGCAAGTTAGGGCTGCAAGATTGAGATAAAATTTCTATTTGGAAGGGAAAAAAGGGTTTTTACCTTAAGGGTTTTGCGAATCTTAAACACATTAGAAATTAGAATACTTTTTGGAGTTTGGTGTACACGGCTATTTTTAGCTTGATATTGCGTTGAAAATTGTTGAAAAAAGGACAATTTTCCTATTTTTTAAGCAAGTTTAGAATCTCCACTAGAAAAAGTCGAAGTAGAATCTTAATTCTGGCTTGTGAATGGATAGAGCTGAGAATATTGAATCGAATGAAATAAGTATTTTATCTCCTTTTTGTGCAAGTTAGGGCTGCAAGATTGAGATAAAATTTCTATTTGGAGGGGAAAAAAGGGTTTTTACCTTAAGGGTTTTGCGAATCTTAAACACATTAGAAACTAGAATACTTTTTGGAGTTTTGTGTACACGGCTATTTTTTAGCTTGATATTGCGTTGAAAATTGTTTAAAAAAAGGACAATTTACCTATTTTTTAAGCAAGTTTAGAATCTCCACTAGAAAAAGTCGAAGTAGAATCTTAATTCTGGCTTTTGATCTGAAACTAATGAATCCAATGATATATGTATTTTGTCCTTTTTGTGCAAGTTAGATATGCAAGATTCCTATTTGGAGCGAACATATGCCTGAGGAGTTTTTGCGATTCTTAAACACTTTAGAATCTATCCTAGAAAAAGTTAAAATAGAATCATAACTCTGGCCAATAGCGGATTCAGGGGGGCCAGGAAGCCATGAGCCTCCCAAGATTTTTTCCCGTGCCCTCTTTCCCTCTTTTTTCTCTCTTTTTTAGAATAAATTTGTCAATTCGGTCAATTATTGGCACCTATTCACATTGGGCCCCCCTCAAGATTTTGCTCATTGGCATCCTTGTCACATTGCCCCATTCCAAGATTTTGCCATAGATCTGCCCCTGATACTGGCTTGGTGAATCTGTCGGATTGGTATATTGGAACTTTGGCGTACACACTTTTTTAGATTGATGAGGGTGAGATAAAAACAAGCACAAACACAAAGAGTCAGATACACAAAAATATACAGACAAATATAGAGAAAGGCAAATAAACGCTCAGACACACACAGAGACATGCAAACACACGGTCAGACAAACAGGCACGGTGAGGGAGAATTAAAAAACACACACAAACACAGAGTCAGACACACAAACACACAAAAACAAGCAACGAGACAGGCAAACACACACTCAGACACACACAAAGCCAGGCAAACACACAGGCAAGGTGAATGAGAGAGAAAACAAAAACAAATTCAAAGATTAAGACACACAAACATGCAATGACAAAGACAGAGACAGGCAAACACACAGTCAAACATTCAGAAACACAAGCAAGGAGAGAGAGAGAAACATAAAACAGAAACAAATACACTGAGTTAGACGCACAAAGACAGGCAAACAAATACTCCGGCACACAAATACTCAGACACAAACAGAGACAGGCAAACACACAGTCAGACAAACAGGCAGAGTGAGAGGGACAAAAAACAAAGATGAACACACAGAGTCAGACACGCAAACACACAAAAATAAGCAAAGAGACGGGCAAACTCACACTCGGACAGCCAGACACAAGGGCACGGTGAGAAAAGAAAAAACAAAGAGTCAGAAACATGAAAACACAAACATAAAGACAGGTTAACACATGCCCACACACACATGGACAGACAAACACATAGTCAATCAGACAGGCACGGTGAGAGTGAGACAGAAAACACGCAGAAACACACAGAGTCAGACACACAAAACACACAAAGACAAACAAAGAGCCAGGCAAACACACACTCAGACACAGATACAGAAAGGCAAACACACAGTCCGACACACAGGCACGTTGAGATAGAGAAAAAACACGCATAAGCCCACAGAGTCAGACAGACAATCAAACAAAGACAAATAGAGAGACTAGGTAAGAGAGAGACAAATACACACACAAATAGGCAGATTCAAAAACAAACACGCAAAGGCAAACACAGACGCTGGCAAATACAAAATCAGAAAAAAGACACACACAGAGACAGGTAAACACATAGTCAGACACGCAGGCACGGTGAGAGAGAGAGAGAGAGACATAAAGCACACACAAAACACAGAGTCAGACAAACAAAGATACAGGCAAACACGCATTCAGACACAGACAGAGACACAGGCAAACAAACAGACACTAAGGCACGGTGACAGAGAGACAAAAAACACGCAAAAACACATAGAGTCAGACACACAAACACAGAGATAGGCAAACACACTTTCAGACACCTACAGAGACACAGAAACACACGGTCAGACACACAAGCACAGTGAGAGACAAAAAAATACGCAAACACAGAGTAAGACACAAAATCAAAACACAGAGACAAAAAACACACACAAAGACGCACACAGAGACAAGAAAACATACAGTGAGACACGTGGTGAAAGAGAGACAAAAACACACACGAACAAACAGAGTGAGAAACACAAACACACGAAAACAAACACAGATACAGGCAAACAAACACTCAGACACACACAGAGACAGGCAAACACACACTCGGACACACACAGGGACAGGCAAACACACAGTCCGACACACAGGCAAGGTGAGTGAGAGAAAAAACACAAACAAACTCAAAGACTCAGACACACAAACATGCAAAGACAAACACAGAGACAGGCAAACACACACTCACCCAAATACAGAGACTCGTGCAACCAACTTGTCGCAGCCCGGTTACGTACACCATGTTTTAACAGCTAGAACAAAACGTGGTTCGTAAGGGTATTTCAGGCAAATTCGCTCCGTTTTATAAGGATTCAGCCTTTTTCTTACATGCTAGTATGTTAGGTTAACCTAACCTACACAAGGTAGGTTAAGGTTGCAAAAACATGAACCAAAGGACTTAAGGTATGATTTCTTATAAAAAAATATCAGGAAAATGTCTTGGGGAATCATTAGGGGATGCTAAAGGGTGCCAGAGGGTCTTTAATAGTGTGACACGATGTTATGAAATGACCTGGCGCATCATGGAGGGTCAGGTTGCAAAAACATGAACAAATGGATTTAATTCATGAATGCCTTAGGAACGATAATATGCATCACCGGTGTCCCCAGGGCCAGCCACATATTTCCACGGTGGCGGGAATCGCTCTGAAAAAATGTCCTGCAGCTCAAAGTCGGGATGTGTTAAACGAATTTTTGCGGAGGGGGACTGAAATCTAACACCCCAGTTAAAGAAATGGGTCATTTTCATTAAGACCTCTCAGAAATGACTGTTAACATGATTTAAATTTATTTCTAACAGCAGCCCTACCCCTCTGGAATTGTTTGCTGGGGTTGGCCAGCCACAATGTCACGATGGCGCTAATACGTATAGTCTCCGGTCAAAGAGACATAGTATTTACATTAAAAACTATAAGAAATACCTCTTAACATGGCTTACATTTATCTCTTTTAACCCCCCCCCCCTCTGGGACTGCTTGCTGAGAAGGCCAGCCACATATTGTGACATTGCCGTGCATATGCATAGTCTTGGGTCAAAGAAACGTGGCATTTCCGAAAACCTCTCAGAAATAAGCGAATACTAAAATGGGTCTCTTTATCTTGCAGGTTGCATCTAATAGAGCAATAGAAACGATGCATTTTCGTTAAGATCTCTCAGAAGTACCTCTTAATATCCTTAAATTTATCTGTAATAACAACCCTCCCCCTCTGAAATTGCTTGATAGGGTTGGCCAGCCACATATTGTCACGGTGTCAAAGTCTTGACTAAAAGAAACGTAATGTTTTCATTAAAACCCAAGAAATTACGGAATGCAAAAATGTGCCTCTTCCACTTGCAGGTACATCTAATAGAGCAATAGAAACGATGTGTTTCCATTGTTACCTTTCAGAAATACCTCTTAACATGGCTTAAATTTATCTCTAATAACAATTAAATTTATCGCTAATAACAAGCCCCCCCCCCTCTGGAATTGCTTGCTTGGGAAGGCCAGCCACATGTTGTCACGGTGGCGTGAATATGCATAATCTTGGGTCAAAGAAACGTTAAAACTTCTCGGAAATAACTCTTAATACGGTTTAAATTTATCTCTAATAACAACCCTCCCTTCTGGAAGTGGTTACTAGGGAGTTGGCCAGCCACAGAGTGTCACGGTGGCGAGAAACATGCACAGTCTTGGATCAAAGAAACGTATCATTTTCATTAAAACCTCTCAGAAATAACCGAATGCAAGAATGTGTCTCTTTTTGCAGGTGCGTCTAATAGAGCAATAGAAACGATGCGTTTTCATTAAGATCTCCCATAAATAGATCTTAATATGGCTTAAATTTACCTCAAATAACAACCCTCCTCCTCTGGAATCACTTGCTAGGGTGGTTCAACCACATTTTAAACATCATGAAAGAAAATGAAATTTAAAAAACCCTTGAAAGAAAATGACATTCTGACGAAAATACGCCTTGAAAGAAAAAATTAAATCCTGAAGAAAAATTAAATCCTGAAAAAAATCTTTTAAAGCATTATGCTACAATCCACATGTTAACTGTCATTATGTAACACTCCATGTATGCACTGCCATTACGTAACATCCGATGTATGCACTGCCATTATGTAAAAATCGACGTGTGCACCGTCGTTACTTTACACCCACGTGTACCCCTCTCAGTTATAGTCGAGGATTCCCCGCTTGACTAGCGGACTCTTACAAGGCCTATTATGTAACAACCCTAGACGTCCTGAAGTAACTAACACATGCGTCCTGGAGAAAAGATTCCCTATTACGTAAAAGCATCTGCACCTTGCCCTAAGGGAATCGCCGTTAAGCTTCTTCGTCATCTTAAGTCATAAAAGGAAGAAAAGAGTAGCGGTTATAGACCTCGTGGAATCCATAGGGAGTTCACTACTAGTATGGGAGGAAGGTGGCAGAAATTTATTTCAAAATCTAAATGGGGCGGGGCAAATTTATTTATTTTCAATTTTTTCAGTGAAAATACAAATAAAAAATAAATTTGAAATAAAAATACGAAAGAAAGAGGTATATTTCATAATGTAGAACGACAAAATGCCAGATCCAACTGACACCTTTGTTTTTGTTGTCTCTGAACGTTAGAGGGATTTTTTATTTACATCTTAATTGCCTATTGTTGAAGATTTTCTTGTCCTTGTAAGTCATTTGTTTCAATGGACTGCACTTTCAAACAATATTTTCAGTCGTCTTTCGAGTTAATTTTCAGAATTGTGTTGCGAGAGCAACACTTTGGTATTGTCGTGTTTTTTTTCCTAGCACCCCGATTTCAGCTTATTCCTGAAAAGAAGTAAGGGTCTAACCTCTGCAGTTTTTACGAAAAAGTGTGGAACTTAGGCCAGATTGATGAATATGAAAGCATTTTAGAAAGCATCATAGTGCTCTTGCCAAGGGCCAAAAAGGATGGTTTTTGCTTGTCCTTGAGCCAGAGCCTATAGTGTGTGAATTGACTTGGAGTTTTATAGCCTATATGAGAGAGAACTATCTAAAGTTATGCAATCAAGCTTTCATTTCATCAAACCATATTTCTGCTTTCGAGTGGAAAGATCCTTTCTAGCAGGCAAACAGACAGACACCAGTTTCAAATTGAAGATGGACTAAAATCTACGAGTGTTAAATATATGTAGCAGTTACCCGGCCCCACAGCAAATACATCTTCTTTGAGTGATAAATAGAAAAATTTACAGAAATAAAAAAGTGGGAACCGAAAGTGCTGTCATCTATTCTTTCTATCCATTTCTGTTCGTGATTTTAGGTGATTTTATCATTCGGTTTTTCACACTTGGGATTGCGGTAGAGAAATGGTATCAGATGTACCTCTTAAACTTTAAAACTTCTCTCATTGCTAAAGAAATTAGAGTTTATCCTTTGCTCCATTCTAAGTGATGAGGTTAGAAACTTAGCCTAAGGCAAAAAGTCAACTTTTGAACTAAGATAGATAGATTTTTTCGACGGCAGCCGATAGCTCTTGATGAGCTGATCAAACTATATGTCATCCATTTTTGATAGAAAAATTTCTTCGTGAAATTTCTTCGTGAAAAGGGGCTGACAACTTCAGTTGTAAGGTACTCACTGAAACCAAGTTGGCCGATACCAATTGTGACACATATATGGGAGTTTTAAGCAACGGTTGGCTGTTAGCTCATAATCATCTTCGGCAACGAGGGGTTCGCAACTTTTGCAAGACTAATTTGGTTCCAGTGGTAAGACATGTAGGGGACTTGTAAGTAATAATCGGCTTTTAGGCTACAATCATCTTCAGCGATGAAGGGTTTGTAACTTTTGCTAGTTCCAATGAGGGGTTTGTAACTTTTGCGAGTGGGTGTACATAGTATTTATTTTAAGATACTTACAGATTAACAACTTCAGCGTTTAATCGAAGCGAGGAAAAAAAACCAAAAGGTTGCTTTCGCAACACTTTACTCGGCAAAGCCGAACAAAGGTTGCCACAACACCTCACGTTGCCCATGCAACGTAGATCTAGTTCAAACTAAAAAAAATATAAAGATTTTATAAAAATCATCTATTTTGGACTGTATTTGGAAAATTTTTGGTTGTACCTTTTTATTCGGAAAAATTTCGGAGAAATATGGAACAAATCCGCTTTCTTAGGTTGGATGATCCTGCGTAAAGTAGACCTAGTTTAGTTTGGAAAAATCTTGGTAGGCTAGGTAGCCTAGTCGAATTTAATCTGACAATCTTACTGGCCACGAAATTCTACTTTCTTTACCCCAGCCTGCAGTTTAAAGTACCCGAAAAGACAAGTATCCATCAATTTTTGGGTCAAACAAACTCATAGAACGGCATTGTTTTTTTGTTTTGTTTTTTTTTCCCTAAAACAGCACCAGTTTTCGCTCTTTTAAGCTTTCTATGCTTTTTCGTTTAACCTTCGATTTAAATCTCAGACCAAGGTCTGATCTAAGATTTTTTCTGGGGTTGGGGGAGAGGCTATAGGAGGAATTTTCGGTGGGCGGTCACAAAAAAGTTGGGAAACACATAAAAAACTTATCTATACTCATTTTATTACGTTTTTACGAGTCAGAAAAAATTTTCGGGGAGAGGGGGTAAAGCCCTCAACTCTCCCATGGATACGGCTTTGTCTCAGACTTCCTTTGGCTTCACGACTCGATATCTTTAGTGTGCAAAAATTAACCTAGTAGGCCGTGCAACCCTCTGTTTAAAAAAAAGTGCTTAAAGCTATAGCAAAACAACTTTTATTTGTCTAAGTATTTAAAAACTAGATTTCAATAGCTGGTAAGAAAAAAATTAGAGGGGCACTTGGTCCCGACTAAAAAGTCTCATTTTCGGCACTTTGTTGCCAATGAATTTATAAAAAATTGCAATAGTTCCTTGTTCTTTGTTATTCACAGACCATTCACATCATTACTTATTATTTGTGGTTTTATTATTTGCAAGTGACACTTTAGTAGTCGTGAGAATTATAATTAATTTTGGAGGCACTGACATTAATTTTAATTTCAGCGGAAATATGATGTTTGCTATGCTCTTATCGAATTTTGTTTGTTTTACACGATGCAAAAAAAAAAAAAAAAAAAAAAAAAAACGCTGATGCAATAAAGCATCATTAGCAGTTTTCATTGTCTCGCGACAATGAAATTAAAATAGTAACCCTTTGGCTTTTGGCCATTTAGATTTTCGGCTTAATTTTCAGTAAAAATGTTGAACTCTAACAGTCCAGACTGCGGTTGCAACCCTGTGTTTCATAACCTAAATATCAGAGAAAAGTATATTTTAATAGAATTGAAAGTAGGACTCTATTAAATTACTTATTATCTGTGACATGGTAACATGGCCACAAAGAAACAGTTTACCTGTAAAACACATTACGGCTCAAAACTTATTTTTTTTTTACTGGCTTGAAATTTTATATCAAAGAACCAATCAAGATTTACCTCTCATCTACCGGCCCAGACTTAAAATGGCAGACGAGGGCAGTAAAAATTGTGGGGACATACTCTTATCAAATAATCTTATGGAATCATGTAGTTGGATTGCAAAAGTACGTCACAGTAACAAACGGATTGAGTTAAAGTACAACTTTTAATATGGAAGCATAGAACAGTTAAAGACATCTCTCTTTTTCTGTTTGGTTTAGTTGTATAGTTCGTGCAGCCAAAATGTTCTGAAGGTACCGTTGTTTGAGTGAAATCAGCCGAAGGTAGAAATTCAGAAAAATTCTTGGGCAAATGCACCATTTACCATTTTCACAAAATTTTCACAAAATTTACCATTTTGACTCTTTCTCTCAACTCTTCTTTTTAAAAACAGTAAAAAAAACTTTAGCGTAAAGAGCAGGGCGTTGATGAAGAAGCAGTCCCTTTCATATACGAAGTAATTTCTGTTCGTTTTAAGTTTTAATGTCGCTCCTTACTTTCAGTTAAAAAACTTGTTTTTTTTATTTTAATTTCTGAACGTTTTTAAATCAATTCATGTTTTGACTTTGGCTCTCCGCAGAGGAATAATTAAAATGAAATTTGCATATTTATTTTTTTTGGCTAAATGGCTTTCTCATAGTTTTGATCGGATGATTTTGAGAAAAAGGAGCGGGGGAGGAAGCCTAGTTGCCCCCCGATTTTTTGGTTACTTAAAAAGGCAACTAGAACTTATAATTTTTTACGAATGTTTTTATTAGCGAAAGATATACGTAACTTGTAAATTAGCTTACGCAACGAACTTTTGTGTTCTCATGTTTTTAGTACATATATCAAGGTTCACCCCCTCGTCAGTACCTTGCTCTTTACATTAAAGCTTGTCCCAATTCATAAAGAATGACAATTGTCCCAATTCATAAAGAATGACCCCTGAATCACAAAAGCCGTAGAATAAATAGATGAAATTACTAAAAATACTTTAGCGTAAAGAGCGAAGTATTAGGAGGAGGTGAGCCCCTCATATGCGTAATAATTTCTGTTCGTTTTAAGTTTTAATGCTGCTCCTTGCTTCCAGTTGAAAAAAACTTTTTCATTATTTTTTTTAAATAATGCTAGAAAATCCTGCGCTCCTTCATGGAAACTTTCTTCCCCCATGATAAATTCCTCGACAGAAAATTCCCCCAACATATTCCCCTCTTCTCAAACCCTCCCCCAACCAAAAAATTTCCCTGAAAACGTCTGTACACTTCCCAATAACCATTACTACATGTAAGCACTGGTCAACGTTTGTAACTTGTAGCCCCTCCCACGGGGACTGTGGGGAGTAATTCGTCCCCAAAGACATAGTTATAAGGTTTTTCGACTACGCTGAATAAAATGGCTATCTTAAAATTTTTGTCCGTTGACTTTGGGAAAATAATTAGCGTGGGAGGAGGCCTAGGTGCCCTCCAATTTTTTTGGTCACTTAAAAAGGGCATTAGATCTTTTCATTTCCATTAGAATGAGCTCTCTCGCAACATTCTAGGACCACTGGGTCGATGCGATCACCCCTGGGGAAAAAAAACAAAACAAATAAACACGCATCCGTGATCTGCCTTCTGGCAAAAAATACAAAATTCTACATTTTTGTAGATAGGAGCTTGAAACTTCTACAATAGGGTTCTCTGATATGCCGAATCTGATGATATGGTTTTTCGTTAAGATTCTGTGACTTTTAGGGGGTGTTTCCCCCTATTTTCTAAAATAAGGCAAAATTTCTCAGGCTCGTAACTTTTGATAGGTAAGACTAAACTTAATGAAGCTTATATATTTAAAATCAGCATTAAAATGCAATTCTTTTGATGAAGCTATTGGTATCAAAATTCCAGTTTTTAGAGTTTTGGTTACCATTGAGCCGGGTCGCTCCTTACTACAGTTCGTTACCACGAACTGTTTGAAAACACAATCGAGAAGTGAAGTTTGGTGACAATAAAATATGATGAAAATACAATACTTTATTAGCAACACTCTGAAGCTCCTTTGTGAATTATTAAATTGGGAGCTTCGGCGTCGGCTGACCTGCTAAAGTTTTGTTGTTATTACTCTTTACAATAACCACACTATTATTACTCTTTACAATAACTTTTTCTTGTTGGAATTCTTCAGCATAGCGATAGGTTAATCCAATGATTGTTTTATGGGCGCATACCCACCACCACCCCCCCCCCTCAGAATGTCGATAATTGCGCTAATTACGGTGGTAGTAGTCCAAACAACACCATCGAGGGAAACCAAGTCTTTTTGGTACACCCCCAAACACTAATTCTCTATTTATCCCTGAGCATAGCCATGGGTGCAATCACTGATTTTTTAATTTTGGAACGCTTCCTATTTTCTTTAGATAATTTCAGACGGATTTTTCAATAGAAATCAAATCGATAAAAAGAAACAGGGAAAATAAGAAAGAACACATTTTGCAAGTTTTGATTATTTTATTTATTTATATTTTGACTGTGTAAATTAGAAAACATATTGGATTGAAATATATTGAAAACAATATGAAAATAATTCTAGTAATTTTTTGTTAAAAAAAAAATTTCTTGGAAAAAATCTTTGGTGTAAGATTCTCTATTAGAAATCTTTGAACAAAACTATTGTAAAATTTTCTAAACCATTATTAAACTTTAATATCATTTTAGGATTGATTTAGTCAAATTTGTTTCAAGATATCAGTCATGATATCATTCCTTGTTTTTCTAGTTGGAAAAAAATGGAAAAAAATCATGTTATAAAATTTCCTTGCTGGAAAAAGTATTTTTGGAACGGAAAATTTTGTAAAAAAAAAATCTCAGTAGGGAAACTTATTTGCTAGAAAAAATGTTTCTCGGAAAAAAATCTTGGGTGTAAGATTCCCTTATTGGAAATCTTTGAAGAAATACTATTGAGAAATTTTTATATTGGAAAGAATACTTATCGGCAAAGCTACTTAAAAGGGACAATCTTTTTTGAATAAAATATTTGTTGGTAAAAAGGAATAATTAATCTGATTGTCAATTAATTTCTTTGGCACCTGTTTACAAAATTCAAACAGTGGAGATAGCAGATTTGGCTTTGGAATAAGTCGTAATCAAAGCGGTATCCAAGATTTTTTCTTGGGGTAGGAGGGTACACAAAATTAAATTAAAAATAAACCAAAAAATTTTTCATATTTGAATTTTGGTATATTTTTACGAATCAGACAATTTTTTAGGGGGTCAAACCTCCCCTGGGTATGACACTGGTCATGATACAAAATACCCTGTAGTCTTACATTTGTTTGGTACAATATTGATTTGAGGCAGTAGCCAAAATAGACTGCAATACAATTATAGATTGCTATTAAAGGATGTTTCAAAAGTAATTTTTGTGTTTCAATCCTTTCCTAAGGATTCGAAAGCAACTCTCCAGGCATGACAGCAAGCTGTGTACAAAACTATTTGGTTTAAATGGCCTGCATCTAGATTGGTGCCACTGTTTCCACTAGTTCAAACTTCCCCAGAAAAAATGAGTTTGCCACAATTTCCACGATAAGAAAATGTTAGAAAAATGGCAATTCGTTTTTTTTTGTATTTTAGTGTTTGTGCGTTTATTAACGTTTATGTTGGTAAGATTCCGTAGAAACCAATTTTCTATTGGTAATTTCTTGAATCGAGGAAAAATTCGAGAAATTTGTAAAAATTCAAGGACGGCATCTACAAACCAATTTTCTATTGGTAATTTCTTGAATCGAGGAAAAATTCGAGAAATTCGTAAAAATTCAAGGACGGCATCTAGAAGCCAATTTTCTATCGGTAATTTCTTGAATCGAGGAAAAATTCGAGAAATTCGTAAAAATTCAAGGACGGCATCTAGAAACCAATTTTCTATTGGTAATTTCTTGAATCGAGGGAAAATTTGAGAAATTCGTAAAAATTCAAGGACGGCATCTAGAAACCAATTTTCTATTGGTAATTTCTTGAATCGAAGAAAAATTCGAGACATTCGTAAAAATCCATGGACGGCGTCTAGATGTATAACGAAAGGCAAGTTGAGATTATTAGGTCACTTTTTACATATTTAGAATTGCACTTTTTTGAAATCCTGCTCCAACCAGGGCGTCCTTAAACAAGGTGAAAGAGGCTATGCAAAAAAATTGAAGCAGAGTTTGGAGCTTTAAGGGAGAGAAGAGAAGGAGGATGTTTAAGTTGAAGGTGATGGAGAAGCTAAGAAAATGCATAATTAGATGGATAAGATAGATCGATAAATAATTTTATTGAACAAAAAATACAGAACATTTTGCTGCGCCTGCTAAGGAAACTCCTGAGCGCTCGTTGGCAGCAGGTGGAAATATTCTATTCTAGATATTCTAAAAAAAAGTACTATTTCACATTATTCTACATGGTAACAACACTAAATCCGTACGTATACAACATTCATCCTACTTACATAAAACACATACGTAAATTCTATTCTTTTGCAAGAAAAAATCTTTTTTTTGAAAAAAAAGAAAAATTTTGAAAAAAAGAAAAATCTTGAAAAAAAGAAAAATCTTTTTCTTTTTTTGAAAAAAAGAAAAATCTTTTTTTCTTCTCTGGTTGCCTTGAAGGCTACCAGATTGCTTGCATTTCGTATCGCAATTGGTATTACATCCTATACGCAGGGAGAAAAACTTCTTATCACAGAAGAAGCTCTAGTCGTTTTTTTCTAAATTCGAAAATACTTAGTACTTTTATAATAAGATTTTAAATATTCAATTATTAAAAGTATCACTTCAAAAATTAGTAGAAATAAATCTTTCAGATAAATAAGAATCAAAACATAGCAAAACAGATTTTGAAAATAAGGTGAGTATTAACAGCGTAACGAAGGCTGGATTGCCGAATTACAAATTCAAAGAACAAGGTTGTTGTTAAACTGACAACCAGGCAAAGCGAATAATCAAATTTTCTTTACGAATACCGTTATGGGATTGACTATGAACTCATCATCCCGATTGTCAGAGAAACATTGTTATTATGATCTAGATTATTCATGACCTAGAGTGGCCAAATTACAATGCACATTATAATTTTACAATTATGTTCGTTGGTGGAAAAGACTTTAGCTGTGAGGAAGCATAGCTAAGCAGTATTCAGCTAAGAAACGAATTACATTGAAAATACTGTTTGGCCGAAATACCCTAACTTCTTTAAAATGTTGGCTCTCTAAGTCTCCAGCATTTTCAATTTTCTTTTATTCTTAATCTGATCTTTTTTGTTTCGATACTTTTTGTTTCGACCTTTTTTTACATTGGAAGCAATTTTCACAACCCAGACAAGTTGTGAAAAGAACCTCAAAATTGGCGAGGCAACTTCCTCTTTTAAGTACTAAGGACAGTGAAAGTTAGTTCTGATTGTTTGTAACAAACACACATATCTCGAAAAACAAAGAAAATCAGGAAGTCGGATGTTGATGAAAAGTACCTCTATATGCAGCTTTTTGGTAAGTGCTGCCAAATTTAAATCGTAGTTTAGCTAATTCATTTTCAGTGATTAAGTATGGTTCTGAAATATGAGCGCTTTAAAACACAGAGGAAAATTTGCTAGAAGTTTTCCAGAGAAATTGCCACCGATTGTTTTGAGTACCCGACTGACTGACCCTAGCTAAAATAGTAAACTTTAACTTTCTTCGGCTATAATGAAAAAAAGGTAGAGATGTCTAGAACACGTTCTGCGGAAAAAGGATTACAGATTGACCAAGATCGCTCTTGTCGGGCAACCGGCCTGGGCCAAATGGGTAGCAGTTGACCCTCAAATGGAGTGGGAGAATGTCGCAAGGAAAATGTAAGGGAAACGGGGGGTTGTTGGGAGGGTGTAAAGATGGAGACTTTGAATAGATTGGGATGGAGTAGGAGGAGCGTGCGCAGCTGTTTTGGATTCAGGCGGCTTAGGACTGCAATGAGTTATTAACAGTAGTGATTCATCCTCACGGTTCAGCATTTCAACAATAATGAAAATGTGATACTGCCCTAAAAACTTTGTAATTTCGAAAGAACCAAAAGAAATTATGGCTTTCAAGTATGGATAAGCCTAAGATGGCGGAGGGGCAAAAAAATAATTTCTATGCCCTTTGTCCCCAGAAAACAGTCAAAGTGTTTGGAGCAAATTTTTCAGTTTTTTATTGCCCTATAAATTTATTTTAGTAAAATAACACGTTTTTTAATTGCTACAGTCAAAATGGCGTATTTGAAGATTTCTAAAGAACCTTGGGATTCTTATTTCTGATGCTTAAGTGCCCTTGCCTTTGCAAGTGTATGTAAATAATATAAAATCACAGTGAAGAATTGAAACAAAAAGTGAACGAGTAATGGTAAGATGACGATAATTTGTTTTCTATGTTGCTACAAAAAATACTGCAAAAAAGACTGCAAATATTTGGGTACTGCTGTTTATTATCCTTTCCTAATATTCAAAACTAGTTATTGATATTTTTGTTTGGCCTTTGGGCTGCCAGGGTTTCGAACACTTTTATTGTTTCTGCCAAAAAACTCTCGCAAGTAATACTTCATGGAACATTTTAAAAATAGTTATTAAGACTCTAAACTCAACTTCAGTAATAACATATAATCAGATGAAACTGGAGAGCTATAGAAATTTTATAACTACAGAAGATAACTTTAAGAGTTTTAGGTAACTATAAAAGCTGAATGAAATCTAAAAAGACAGATGCCCTGGTATGCAGATCCTTCTCCAATCGAAAAAACGATATTCCTGGCGTGATTCCAAATCGGAAATTTGCATAATGGCCATCTTTCTACAAAAAGGTATGTGGTGGAAGATAGAGAATGGTAAATGTCGTTAATGTCGTGCTGAAATGTTGCTGGAAGGAGGGACGGGGGGGGAGGGGCTGAGGGCAGAACCACGGGCCAACTTTACTTCCCAATCGTACAGAATAACAGCCTTGTGCGATTTTGCTTCCATGAAAATAAATATGCCTAGTCTTCGACTAAATAGTCAGTAGCAGAAAGGTCGGGGAGTGGGTGCGGAAGATGGTAGAGGCCCACTTCATTCCTCAAGCGATACATATTAATTATCGTCGCTCGAAGAGCCTCAAACAAGGCACAATCCTGCTAAAAAGCGGGCAGGAGGATTAATTGGGTCCTCTAGTCAAACAATGTAGCCAACCTTACCTTGTTCTTGATCTAACAAGGCGCACCAGGCATATTTTCCTTCTAATGTGTCGGTTTGGGAGGGATAGGGGCTGGGAGGGGGAGGGGAAATGGCCCACTATGTCTTTAATCACATGGATTGAAAATCGTCAAGTTGTATGGGTCTGTGGTGAATGAAGTCTTGTACGAAAAAAAATTGATGTCATGTGTTCAGCTCGATTCATCGTGGATTATTCATCCGTCTTAAATGAAGGTACTGTCTTAGCTTTCAAGTTCATTCTCTTGTCACGGGCCAATTTTCCAGTATCACTACTAAAAATGGGGCAGACAGCAAGATCCAATTCCTTTAGCAGTGAAGCAGTAGATGTGAAGAGCTAGCTAAAGCTAGTTTTTAAAGAAACTCCCAAGATACCTGAAGAATTGTTTAGCTTGTCATTGAGAGACCCGGTGCATGTGATGGGGGAAGCTTAGTCACTGAGTAAATTTTCTAGACGGCTTACAAATATATCAGCGAAACACGAGATCACGCATAAGGGCACAAGCGGTGCAATAAATTTCGATCTTGGACATATTCAGTAAAAAAATAAATTAAAAAAAAGATTGGTAAGCACTAGACTATAAGACAATCTTTTTGACAGCTGTTAGCCTTTTAGGTTACTAAAGGTGCACAGAACACTGTCGAGGGTAAAAACGTACTTAGATCACTTTTGGTTGACCAAAAAGAAAAAAAAGGCCTTCGCCATTTTGTTCAATTTCGTCTTTAATAATTCTATTAGTTCACTTCGTTATATGGTTTAATTTTTAGTTTATTTCATGGGACTCCACTTCCTGATTTACCTATTTTCGAAAAATAGTCACATAAGCCTTCAGAAATTTTTCACTTCCAACATTTAGGCTATCATCGTCTTTCAGGGTAGTCGAATTTTCAATCTTCTTATTTACGTTTAGCACTACCCCAATTACTTTCCACCTAACTTTAGTGTTCTTTTATTATTTTCAATTTCTCTCCTTGGCATTCGTTAATACAGTACCTTTGAAGCTGATTAGCTTCATTCTGAAGTTTCTTAAAGTCAGTCAATATATCCATAATTCAATTTAAATTTTCGGTTACTATGGGCTGTTTTTGCTCTGATGATTCCTGATACTGCCAAGGGTATAGTTACAGTATTTCTATAGGTAGTAAGGGTGGTGCTATCGCTGTATGTGCTATTTAAGTGGTAGTTAAGAAAAGTGACTATTTAACAAACGCACTACTTGGTGAATTTAAATACATTATAAACAATAAACATATATTGAACAATCATAAATATAAGGAGTGGTGCTTGGCTCTTACTTAAATTGTCAGCAATGAGCTGCAGCAGACGGCAGTAGTATAGTGTAAACAAGCTTTCTGGTGGGCGAATGCGAATGTTGTCTATACTCGGCTTTTTTTAGCCAGATCCACCAATAATGCTGCTCTGCTTATCTCCCTCCACTTCCACCAACCCCCCACGCGCAGCACAGGATGTTCGTAATTTTGGATGGATTTTGAATCTGTAAGATTTAAGTTGTTGTACTAAACTTTTAGTATACATGATTTGTTGAAATTAAAGTCTATGATTTTTTATTAGATTCATTTGTTTGTCGGACCCTGATTTATATTAATGAATAGCATTGATATCAGAAGGCCACATAAAGCTGGAACAAAAATCATAGGCAGCGCAATAGCGCTGGCTTGGTACAGGATAAGTGAAGTATTTCCACAGATAATTTAGTATTATATTGTGACATATTGCTCACATTTGAATAGTATGTGAATACGCGTATTAAGAATACGTATTAGGAATACGTATTAAGTAGAATACGTATTAAGAATACGTACGAGCGTATTCCTAATTTGAATGCATTTAAAAAATAAAGTTAGAATCATTAACTTATCCGTTGGGCATTGTTTGACAAAGTATATCCAGAAAATCTTAACTTCTTGGCATTGCTGCGGCAGAGACCATAAATCAATTAAAAATTATCAGGGATGCCAATTCGAAGGGAAGATTGACTTCTAGAGTTAAAAAAATCACCTTTCCCTTTGTATCTTTGTTTAAAAAAAACGAATTCTATAAAAATTAACCAAATATGTTCTTGTGTAAATCAGGGTAGGGGGGTATACATTTCCAGAAGGGGGTTGCACTGAAATTTTATTTCTATATTTCCTTTTACAAGCAAAACTTGTCCCCCTAGTGCTGCGTGATAAAAAAGATAACAATCGAAAATGGGTTGAAAATGAAAATGGATTGGTACCGCTTATGCGTGCACGCAAAATTTCTAAACTGTGACAAAAACATGCATATATTGTTTAAATTCCCTTTATTCTTTTCTCAGCAGACATTTCGTAGAGAATGCTGACACAGAGATAAATGTCCCACAAGTAGTGTTGGCGGTGTGTGAAATGTGACTGATTTCAGTCATAATACTTAGCATATCCATGTCAATTCTTTTTTTTAGAGCTGGTTAAAAGAAACAAGTAGAAAAGCGAAAATAGCGATAATTCAGCATGGTATTATACATAGAGGCAGTTCTACTTTTCTAGGTTAGTATGTGGATCTGATGCGTAAAAGAATAGAATGTTATCAGGCTTATTAGGCATTCCAATTACAAATGAGAGAATCAAAGCTCCAATTAATTACTGAAAATAGAAATTAAAACAATTAAATGATTCCAGGAGCGGATCCCCCTATACCATATTCCATGACCAAACTACAACCAATTTGACCTATCTAGATATAGTACGAATATCATTATAAAAGTACTAAGTCTTATTTCCTTTTACAATATTTTTTTTTTCATTCGGGAAATGAAACCTTCTTATTCTTCAATGATTACATATTTGTTCTATTTGCAGATATGGAGGGTGTATTCATTTCCACTTTTGAAAGTTTTAAAATAAGATATTCTAATCTTGAAGTGATATATTTTAAGAAGGTAAAGCACCTTAAATATTAGGGGGAGGGGAAATTTGACCTGAGAAAACATGCCAAAAGGTTCAATTGGGTTTAATTAAAAAAGGAAATAACTAAACTTAAAGTACATTGCTCTGTGACTAAACTCACATTGATAACAAAACTCACGTTGAAAAACAACGTGAAAAGAAAGCAAAACTTCCCAAAACAGGAAGTATAGAACATTTTAAATTTTGCTAGTAACTAGGATCACATCTTTACTTGATGATAATTACTTTACTATAATTAGAAAATATTATTGTTGAGCATATTTTGAAGTGTTATGGACCTTTAACACTTAAAACGAGCGACAGTTTTAAAGCTGCTTAATAAATTATTTTTTTCCAAAGTATTGGGGGGGGCAACTGTCCCCCTTGCCCAGACCCCCTACTCAACAACGCTACTGGATACTGTTACAAACATGATCGGAAGAACACGCCAAAAAAAGCACAGCTCTAACCAATAAAGAGCGCACGACAGCCGTAATGTTTCTTGAAGCTAATGTCTTCACAAATTTAACACAAATTTCCAGCTCATTCGTTCGTTTCAGGTTTCATAATTTTCATTCCTAGCCATTTTCGATCATTTTAGTTTGACCAAACAGTTCGTGGTAACGAACTGTAAGTAAGGAGCGAACCGGCTCAATGCTAACCGAAACTCTAAAAAACAGAATTTTGATACCAATATCAATAGAATCCGTCTTATTTTGCTTATTTAATATATATATGTTTCATTAAGTTTAATCTTACCCATTAAAGGCTACAGGCCTGAGAAAATTTGACTAATTTCCTAAAACAGGGAAAACATTCCCTAAAAGAAATGAAATCTTAACGGAAATGATACCATCAGATTCAACGCATTATGAAACCAAACTGTAGAGGCTTTAAGCTTACATATGCAAAAATATGGAATATTTTTTTTTAACAGAAGGAAGGTCACGATTGTATATTTATTGTTTTCCCCCAGGGGTGAAAAAGGGTCCTGAAATTTCGTGAGAGAAAAAGAATCCCCACCCCCTTTTTCCAAAAACCGTCCTATCAAAATGTTGAGATAGCCATTTTATTCATCATAATTGAATGGCCCAACAACCATGCCTTTGGATGTAACAGGAAATCCCCCCCCCCCCACAGCCCCAGGGGATAGATCTTTAAGTAATTTATTTTCCCCATTGTTTATGCATTGTTATTAGGAAGTATGTATACATTTTTGTATGGGGGGGGGTGAAATTTTCCGCTGGGATTTTTCCACGGGGAAGTTTTCCATGGGGAGGGATGTTTCTAGGGGGTGAATTTGTCAGGGGAAATTATACACTGGGGGAATTTGCCAGAATTCCCAAACAAAATTCTTTTTATATGTTTTGATTTCTCTTTTCCGTCTCAATTTTACGCGTGGAGTTGTTAAGGGTATTTTTCAAGGGTAAATTTTCACCGGGATTGAAATGTCTAGAGAATATTTCCGTGGGGAATGGGATTTCTCCGTAGAGGTGGGCCCAGATTTCCTGGCATTATTTAAAAAAAATCAGAAATTAAAGAAAAAACAAGTTACTTCAACAGAAAGTAAGGAGCAACATTAAAACTTAAAGCAAACAGACAGTATCAAAGGCAGTACAATAGCGCTGCCTAAATAAAGAACGATGCCTGCAAAATGTATTATTTATTTATTTGTTGGTTTGTTTTAGACCTGGGCACTTCGTATCGAAGGAGTTGTCACAGAAGCTTCAAAAAGAGCTCATTCGATTGGAAATTGAAAGGGCTAGTGTCGTTTCTAATACTCAAAGCGAGACTTTTCAACGTAGTTGAAAAGTCCAGAAATTATGTATTTGAGGGTGGCACCTCCCCCAACCCTCAGGGCAAGCCTTTTAAGTTATGTTCTGGAGGCATTTAAGGTTTTTATAGAAAGAATTGTCATTGAAAATTCAAAAAGGGCTCATTCGATTGGAAATTGAAAGGGCTAGTGCCGTTTCTAATACTCAAAGCGAGACTTTTCAACGTAGTTGAAAAGTCCAGAAATTATGTATTTGAGGGTGGCACCTCCCCCAACCCTCAGGGCAAGCGTTTTAATTTGTGTCCTGGGAGCTTTTAAGGTTTTTATAGAAAGAATTGTCATTGAAAATTCAAAAAGGGCTCATTCGATTGGAAACTGAGAGGTCTAGTGCACTTTTTAGTAGTGAAAGTGATCGGAGGGCAAATGCTCCCGATGGCCATCATTTCCCAAAACAACTCCGATCAAAGTTTTTATATACATATATCCATTTTGTTCAATGTAGTTGAAAGGTAATGATATTATGTCTTTGCAGACGAACCCAACTCCCTCCCCATAGCCCACAAGGCAAGGGTTGCAAGTTATGCCCTTGGGGCATATAAGGTTTTTATAGAAAGCGTTGTCGTAGAAACTCTAGAAAGGGCTTGTTCGATTGGAAATTGAGAGGATTAGTGTCTTTTTTATTAGTCGAAAGTAATTGGACCCCCCCCCCATCATTTCTCCAGAGACTTCCGATCAAAATTTTGAGAAAGCCATTTTGTTCAACGTAGTTGAAAGGTCTGAAAATTAGGTCTTTGAGGATGACACCCCCCCCCCCTTCCTCAAAGCAAGCGTTGTAAGTTATGATCGGGGGGTATATAAGTTTTTTTACAGGAAGCGCAGTCGTATAAACTTCGGAGGAAGATCATTGGATTGGTAATCAGAATCTCTAGTACCCTTTTTAAGAGTCAAAATGACGGAGGACACCTATCGCACACACACGTTGTATTGTCTCCCGAAATGCATCTAATAGAAATTTTGAGACAGCTATTTTATTTAAAATAGTCAAAATGTCATACAACAATGCTTTAAGGTTTGAAACAAACCCCCAGAGCCTGGGGGCAAGGGTTATAAGCATGACCCGCGGGCACTTAAGGTTTTTTATGGGAGGGATGGTTGTATAAACTTTAGGGGAGGTTCATTTGGTTGAAAATTAGAAGTTCTAATTCACTTTTAAGAGTCGAAAGTAACGGAGAGCAGCTAGATCCCCCTCTCCAACTACTCCTCTTCACAAAACGAATCTGATTAAAATTGGGAAATAGTGATTTTGCTCAAAATAGTCCAAAGAACATATATAGATAACTTCTGCTATCTTTCTGTTATACTGTTATACTGTTATACTTTCGTAAAGAACATATAACAATGCCTCTAGGGTTGACACAATCCCCCAGTACCCTAGGGATAGGATTGCAAGTCATACCCTGCGGGTATAAAATGTTTTTATGGAATGGGTGGTCGTATAGGCTTCAGATGGGGCTCATTTGATTTTAAATTGGAAGTTATAGAGCCCTTTTTAAGATTCAAAGTGATTTGAGAGCAACCAGCCCCCCTTCCTCCGCGCTCATTATTTCCCTTAACAATTCCAATCGAAATTTGGAGATAACAATTGTGGTCATCGTAGTTGAAGGGTCCGGAAATTATATATGTGAGGAACACAACCCCTATAGTTTTCAGGACATGAATTAAATAAATGAAACCCAAAACGAACAAAAATCACAGTAAATAACAGATTCAAACTTAAAATAAGTAGAAATCAACATGAATAGGGCTCAAAACCTATGCCTTCCCAAGGACAGACCATAGTTTGTACTTTACTGAAAAAATTACATGTTTTCACTTTTACAACTATAATAAATCAAATATTATTAAAATTTTCAATAATAAATATCAGCATATGTATATTAAACTGACAATTCATTTGTATTTGTATTTATTGTGCAAATTATGTTCTGGCCTTGGGAAGGCATAGGTTTTGGGCCCTACTCATGTTAATTTCTGCTCGTTTTGAGTTTGACTCGGTTATTTATTGTAATTTCTGTTCTTTTTGGGTTTAATTTATTTATCGATGCTGATTTGTGGTAGTTTTATGCTTGGTAGATTATTTGATTTTATTTTTGCTCACTCTTGGTTTAATGGAGTTCTTTACTTTTCTTTGAAAAACTCTAATGGAAATTTTTATGGCACTTGGTATTAACCAAGTGACATAGCAATCGCAAATTCTGTCGGTCTGTCGGTCCCGGTTTTGGTACTTTAGGCACTTCCAGGTAAGCTAGGATGATGAAATTTGGCAGGCGTATCAAGGACCGGACCAAATTAAATTAGAAATAGTTGTTTTCCCGATTTGACCATCTGGGGGGGGGGACCCGTTAATTCGGGAAAAATAGAAAAATAGAAGTATTTTTAACTTACGAACGGTTGATCAGATCTTAATGAAGTTTGATGTTTGGAAGGATATCGTGTCTCAGAGCTGTTATTTTAAATCTCGACCGGATCTGGTGATATCGGGGGGGATTGGGAGGGGGAAACCTAAAATATTGGAAAACACTTAGAGTGGAGGGATCGGAATGAAACTTAGTGGGAAAAATAAGCACAAGTCCTAGATACAAGACTGTCATAACCAGAACGGATTCGCTCTCTTTGGGGTAGTTAGAAGGAGGGGGCTAATTCTGAAAAATTAGAAAAAAATCCGGTATTTTTAACTTACGAATGGGTGATCGGATCTCAATGAAATTTGATATTTAGAAAGATATCGTGTCTCAAAGCTCTTGTTTTCAATCCTCACCAGATCTGGTGACATTGGGGGGAATTTGGGGGGGGGAACCTAAAATCATGGAGAACGCTTAGATCGGAGGAATCGGGATGAAACTTGGTGGGAAAAATAAGCAGAAGTCTTAGATACGTGATTTACATAATTGGAACGGATCCACTCTATTAGGGGGGGGGGGTTTAATTTTGAAAAATTAAAAAAATGATGTATTTTTAACTTACGAAGGAGTGATAGGATCTTCATGAAACCTCATATTAAGAAGGACCTCGTAACTCAGATCTCTTATTTTACATCTCAACTGGGTCCAGCGTAACTGGGGGGGGGGCAGTTGGGGGGACCGGAAATCTTAGAAAATACTTAAAGCGGTGAGATCAGGATGAAACTGGATGGGGAGAATAAAAACCTATCTAAGATACGTGACTGATATAACCGTAACGGATGTGCTCTCTTTGGTGGAGTGGGGGGGGGGGTAATTTTGAAAATTGAGGTATTTGTAACTTACGAAAGGGTGACCAGATCTTAATGAAATTTGATATTTAGAAGGATATTGTGCTTTAAAGCTATAATTTTAAATTCCGACCAGATCCCGTGACATTGGGGGGAGTTGGAGGAGGAATTTGGAATTCTTGGAAAACGGGAAAACTGGGGTATTTTTACCTTACGAATAGGTGATCGGATCTTAATGAAATTTGATATTTAGAAGGAATTCATGTCTCAGAGCTCTTATTTCAAATTCCGGCCAGATCTTTGACATTGGGGGGAGTTGGAGGGGGAAATCTTAGAAAACACTTGGATTGGAGGAATCGGGATGAATCTTGGTGGATAGAATAAGCAAATGTCCTTGATACGTGATTATGGAACCGTACTGGATCCGCTCTCTTTGGGGGAGTCGGGGACAGGGGTTCAGCGATCTGGCGAATCAGGTGCTTCTGGACGTGCTAGGACATGAAAACCGATAGGCGTGTGCACAAATTGGACCTGCACAAATTGACTTGATAAAGTCGTTTTCCCAGATTCGACCATCTGGGGGGCTAAAGGGAGAGGAAAAATTAGAAAAAATTAGGCATTTATAACTTACGAGTAGGTGATTGGATCTTAATGCATTTTGATATTTAGAAGTACGTCGTGACTCAGAGCTCTTATTTTAAATCCTGACCGGCATTAAGCCTCTTTTTTTCCTTTTAAATCGATCTATTGGCTCATAGAATTTTGTTAGAGCTCATACCATATGATGTCTTGGCTCTTAGCTCTTCTTGCCTCGTCACAAGTGCCATATGAGCTCTTAGCTCTTGTTTTTTAATTAATCACGTATATGAAGGGGATCGCCCCTCCTCAACACCTCGCTCTTTTCGATAAAGTTTGAATGTTTTCCCAATTCCTTAAGAACGAATCCTGAAACAAAAAGATCGTTTAATTAGAACAATAAGAAGCTCTTTTAAAAGTGCTAAAAACTTTAGCGTAAAGAGCAGGGTGTTGAGTAGGGAGCAATCCCCTTCATATACGTAATAATTTATGCTCGTTCTAAATTTGATGTTGCTCCATACTTTCAGTTGAAAAAACTTGTTTCTCTTTTATTTGATAAATTACATAGATCAGGTTATTATCACTTACTTAGAAGTCGTTCTCAACTTTTCATGGAAACATTATGTTTTGATTCATTTGTTTGAATTTGTTTTATTTAATGCTTGAGCTAACGATATTATTGGAAGTGAAACATTGAACTTAAAGCCCACGTATTTTTAAGGAAATCATGTCCTTCAAAATTTCTGGAGGTTGAATGTCCTTGCCTTTATATATGAATGTAAACAATGTATATGTACTTATTCATACACCTAATAGAAAAACAAACAAAGGGGAGATGGTAGTAATGCGACTTTTTATGTCTCTGCAAATAAAAGATGCAAGAAATTCAGTACAAACATGTCGACACTGTTTCTCATTCTTTGCTAACACTCAAGTACTTATAGACAAAATGAGCAAAGTTAGGGGTTTTGGTTGATGGGGGAACACATTTTATTTAACGGGAGAGGGTTTTCTTCTTCTTAAAATTCGATACCTTAAAATAATTTTTCGAGCCTCAGCGTCGGCTAACTGTCTAGAAGACAAAGGGCCTAGTTTGACTGTGAAATTCGACTAAAAAGACATGGTGAAATTTTAAGACCCCTATTTTGGCAAGGTTTTCAATCAAAGTGGGTTGCCCCACAGGGAGCTCCGAAAGCTGGCAAATTGTTCAAATGATATTTCCTTTGAGGTGTTTTTTAGCTTTTTCCTCACAGGTATGCTAGAAGACTCATGCTGCCCTTTCCTCCGGTAAAAAAAAAATTCTGCTCCGTTTAAGCGGAAAAACAAAATTAGCACTTTCTAAGAATGTAAGTTTATTCTCTGAAATTCTTAGAATTAAATTCTTTGGAATGTAAGTTTATTCTTATGATTATTCGAATTTCTTATCCAATAGCTCTGTAAAATAGTGGAATTTCTTGCCATAGCTCTGTAAGCTATGGCAACACCGCTAGATCAATTCAAATAGTTTGGCCACACAGACTAAAAAAGTTATTGATGGACAAGATAGGGCCATCCTTCAAGGTATTAAATATATAAAAAACAAGTTTTTTTCAACTGAAAGTAAGGAGCAACATTAAAACTTAAAACAAACAGAAATTATTGCGTATATTAGGGGTGTCGTCCCCTGCTCAACACCTCCCTGTTCAAGCTAAAGTTTTTTTAAGCTTTTTATTGTTCTAATAAAACAAATCTTGTTCTTTAGGAACCGTTATTCAAGAATTGAGGCAAAATTCGAAGTCTGGCAAAATCCGATCCGAAGAGCGAGGTGCTGAGGAGTTGGCAACACCCCTCATATACGTGATAGTTTCTGTTCGATTTAAGTTTTAATGTTGCCCCTTGCTTTCAGTTGAAAAAAACTTGTTTGTTATATTTAATTTCTGATCGTTCTTTAAATAATGAGACCTGGCTCCACCTTCATGGGAAAATACCCCCTCCCTGTGGAAATATCTTTTAGACAATGCAAGTCCGGTGAAAATTTACCCCAGACAATTACCCTTAACGTATCTACACGTAAAATTGAGTCGGCAAAGAGATAGTGAGACACATAGAATTAATTTCGTATAAGAATTCTGGCAAACTCCCCGAGAGACAAATTTCTCCTGAAAATTTCACCCCCTAGAAACTCTCCTCTCTACGGAAAATTTTTCCCGCTAAAAATTCTCCCATTAGAAAATTCGTCTTCTTCCCACCAATAACGAAATAGTGCGTGACCTTGGTGTTTACTTTGATACCCAATTGAAATTTGATAAGCATGTTTCGGAAATTGTAAAGAATGCGAATTATCGTTTATCGTCTATAAGGAGAAGCTTTAGTAGGTTTAACCTTCGTAATTTCTTACTACTATACAAGTCAATGGTCCGCCCTCTTCTTGAGTATAATACTTCTATTTGGTTTCCATTAAGTTTAACGGATGAGCATAGGATAGAAAAGGTTCAGAGAAGGGCCACTAGATTGGTCCCAGATTGGTACCTTCAGCGCCTTTCTTATCCGCAGAGACTTTCTAGGCTTCAACTCCTGTTGTTGAAGTTTTGTAGACGTTGCAATGACCTTGTAAATGTGTTTTGTATAATTAAAGGAGTGGATGATGTTGATCCAAATTTATTTTTTTAAATTTAGCCATTATCAGTCTACTCGTCAGCATGATTATAAATTATATCCCCCAAAACCACTGAAAAAAATTGGCCAATTATCTTTTGTTAGTAGAGTTGCCGGACCATGGAATGGTTTGCCTTTGGAGGTTGTCGAGGCAGAGAGTGTTCGAATTTTTAAGAGTGCATTAGTAAATACGCCTTTTTATTTAGACGCTTTTGTTGTGTAGTGTCGTTTTATTTAGAAGTTTTTGCTGTTTAGTTTGTCGTTGCCAATTTACTTTAGATTAGTATTATGATTTTGTGTTTTTGTGTTTTTGCGACAAGCATTGATGCTTACCGCTATTCGTAATAATAAATAAATAAATAGATAAAATTTATGCACACTTCCCAATAATAAATACTGTACGTATACAATGAGCAAATTTTATAACTTAAAGACCTTTCCCCAGGGGCTGTGGGGGGCATGTTATTTACAAAGACATAGTTATTGACTCTTTCAACTATGCTGAACAAAACGTCTATCTCAAAATTTTGATTAAGAAAGGAGCGTGGGAGGGGGTCTAGTTACCCTCCAATATTTTTGGTAAATTTTTGGGGCTAGAACTTTTCATTAGATGAGCCCTCTCCAGATATTTTAGGACCACTGTGTCGATACTATCACCCCTGAGAAAAACAAAAAAAAACAAATAAACATGCATCCGTAATCTTTCTTCTGGCAAAAAAATACATGTTCCATATTTTTGCAGATAGGAGCTTTAAACCTCTACAGCAGGGTTCTCTAATGTGCTGCATCTCATGGTGGGATTTTCATTCAAATTTTATAAATTTTAGGGGGCTTTCCCACATTTTTTGAAAATCGGGCAAATTTTCTTCATTAAGTTACTTTGACTTTTTGGAGATGTTTCCTCCCTTTTTTCAAAATCAGGCGAATTTCCCCAGGCTCATTAGTGTTTGATAGGTGAAATCGAACTTAATGAAACTTATATATTTGGAATCAGCAAAATAATCCAATTCCTTTTATATATATATTGGTATAAAAATTCCGGTTTTGGTTACTATTGAGCCGCGTCGCTCCTTCTTATAGTTCGTCACAACGAACTATTTGATCGAATCTTCTTCGAAATAGAGAAATTTCTTTGTTTCTACAGTGTATGTCATATAATCCTCTGTAAGCGGATATCATGCCAGTCTACCCCCTCCAAGATAAAAATCCACACCCACCCAGATAAAAATCCACGCCACACAGATAAAAATTCATTCCATGTACCTTGTTGAATTATATATTTAAATACTTGATTATTTACCAGGCCTATGGCGCACGGATATGCGTGGGCAATTTAATGAGTGATTGACAGATATTAGATTTTGAAAGTGCCACATTCTTATTTATGGAAATGTCAATTAGTTAGTGATTAACGACTATTTGATTTCGAAAGTACGATGATTAATGCAGTAGCGATGACCTAGCAGAGGCAGTATAAGTAGCAGCAACAGTGGCGTCGAGCAAAGAGCAAAGGATCTTTCTTTCTGGCCAGTCATTTCGTATAAAAGGATGGCCATAGAAACATTACTGGATCCAAAATTGTAAGCTTTAGTGTCATTTTGGCTTATACTTGAGGCTGTTCGAAACTATGGACGTAACCTACGACTTTTACGCATAGGCTAGGTAGTTATAAATTTATTATTCATTTTTGTGCTATGAATTAATATATTATAATCATAATTTACCTCAAATTTCATTGCTATTTTATTAGTGAATATATCAATTCGGTATGCTATTTCTGCTTATAGGAATAAGTTTTTGTTTTCCGGTTGAAGCGGGGGAGAAAGCGAGTCGGCTTGAAAGCGCAGAAGGAAACTTCCAATTTTCAACTATTGGAAACTATGGCAACCAAATAAGTTTTGTTGATAAATTTGTTCTGGAAATTTTTCTACTACACTAAAGGTTGTCCACAAATTTATTTCTTATATATTTCTACATATATTTCTTATATTTTCTTACATATATTTATATTTTCTTATATATTTTATTTCTTATATATATATATATATATATATATATATATATATATATATATATATATATATATATATATATATATATATATATATTTCTTATATACTAATTTATTTATTTCTTATTGTTTGATAGAATTATAATTTCATTGTTTATCTTAGAAAATCTGGAACAATTCTTGATCTACAAATTACATAAGAACGACATTAGCTCTGACTTCAGAGGCGCCATTTGGGCCAAATCTTGGGGTGGGCATGAACTTCATCTGGCCCCCCCCCCCGATTCACTTCGTGTCGTGTAAGAAAAATGCGGGTTTTGGCAGCACATAGATCGAATATTCTAAGTAAAAAAGCATTTTCAGCACCCATGTGTTGCTTGGAAATGTACTGTAACCGAATGTGGAACTCAGCCACACTGACCTCTAAAATTAATTATAACAACGAAGAATACAATCAATGAGGTTAAGTGAATAAACTGAAAGGGGAAAATTCAAACAGACTACAGGCTGGCACTCCTTAGCGAGAAACTTTCTTATTTAAGTAAACAATACGTCGGTGAAAGTAATCTTCATTGCTATGCTGAGGGTTGTAAGCAAAATATCGGTTTTCCTTCAGCAGAAATCTTCCAGATCAAATATATTTACAAAAAGGAAAAACACAACAAAATAAAAAAATATTACAACACTCAAGGTAACAAGGAGAGCCGACGAGGTTTCATCTTTGAAAAATCGTCAACAAGCTGGTCGTGGTCCAACTATTTCTAGGCTAGAAAACAATCGCTCATTGCTCGCTGTTGTCACAGGAAGTGCGGCAGCAATACGAAGTACCTTAATTACTTCTGAGTAAGCCACTGGTAATGCCTGAAGATGGTCGACAATGTCTAGGAAGTTTTCCGGCCTTTTCTCCTCATCGAGCAAGAAATGCTTGGCGATACCAGCTTGAGGTTCAAGAAGAATGTTATCGATATCCAGGTCACTGTAAAGAGCAGAGAAACACTTGAGCAGCTCTGTGTCCATAAACTTGGTTGAGCTTGGATCCAAGGCTTCGAGTGTACTCAGCACTGGCAAGTTATCTGTGAACCTTCTGTCAAATTCGGCTAGTAGACGGTCAAAAGTTTTGAAGTATTCTCGCTTCATTTCATCTGCCAAAGTAGTAGTCCGATCTCCAGATTCGATGAAGTTCTTTCCTAGCGTAAAAGTTGTCACAAATTGTTTCAGATGCTTGGTGATCTTTTGAGTTCTTCGAGGTCGTCCTTTCTGACCAACAGAAAAGGGTCTAGTCGTGGATTCATTCACAGCAGGTACTTCGACTTCGAGTTCTGTCACAAACTCTTTAGCCTTCTCGAAAGCGATACGAATGAAGCGTCTGAACGCAGGTCGGTGAGTTCGCTTCTTGTGGCCTGAATCAGGGTGCACGATCGGGAAATAACCAATTCGACGGCCAGGAGCTGCTGAGACAGCGAGTTCGTTGCTTGTATAATTGCTTCTGTGAAGTGCAATTGGAAGATAACAAGGAACGATTTCATCTTCTTCCGAAGCCCAGCTGCCTCTGCCCGTGCTTCACCGTTGGCTCCCTCGCTTACAGCAGACAGTACAGCTAAAATGCATTCATATTGGAGTCTAACCTTCAATATAGATCGATACCAGTAAGACCACTTCTTCCCAGCTCCAAAACTTCCAGTTCGGCAGCTTTCTGGGCCTCAACAAACAACTGATGCCGAGTGTTGCTGTTGGAAATGTGTATAGAGTCTGGACCAATGAGAAAAAAGAACCAACAGTGCCGACAGATTCCACGCACCTCGCAATGACGAAATTCAGCTTATGTGCATGGCAATGAATGTAGAATGCCTGTGGCGATTTCGCTCTCAAACGAGCTTGAACACCGGAGAATGGTCCGCTCATTACGCTTGTTCTGTCGTAGCACTGCGCGACACAGTTTTTCCAATCGAGTCCAATTCTTGTCCCTGTATCATGAATGAAATTTGCTAGACTTTCAGCATCCAGGCTCTTCATGTGATAGCATCCGATCTGTCTTTCTTTTACTTTTCCTTCGTCGAAGTACCTAAGAAGAATGGTGAGCTGCTCTTTCTTCGAGTTGTCCTTCGTTTCCAGAACGGCAAAGTATTTGGTGCTTTTTAATTCTTGCACTATCGTACGCTGGAGCCTGGAACCGATCACCGAAATAAGATCGTTCTGGTATTCATGGGATGGGTAGTGACCGTACCGTCTCCGTGACCGTACCGTAGCTTGTTGAAGAGCGTAGGAGAGTACTCTGCGAGAAGATTGCACGTATCGACGAAATTTCCCTTGTTTGTCGAGGATTCTGTTTCGTCGTGCCCCCTAAAGACAGTGCCGAGTTGCCCCAATAGAGCTGTTAATTTTAATAAGGCTTTTACGTGCTCTCTGTTCTCCTTGATTTCATTGTCTCTGTCTGTCATTAAAACAGACGCGATTGGTTGCAACTCCTTGGTTTTTATGGCTTTAGACTTCGTCCATGAAACTGCACTGTCTTTGTGGCGGTCACTTCTAGTATGCTGTTCGATGACGTTAGAGATGTCTCTCCATCTTCTCACGCCGATGTCTATAAAAGTTCTAGACCCGTACCTCTGCCCGTGAAGAATAGTTGTGCCGCCCAAGTGTCTCCAGCAGAAGCAGTAAACAGAATCATCCTGGATGGAGTACTCCAGTCACGGGTGCTTTCCATAATATGAAGCATTGAATAACCGTTTCGGCTTGCCGTTTGCCGTCACTTGCGCAGGGTATTGTACTAGTTTCGGTTGGGATGGTGGATCGAGAGAGGACAAAGAAATGTCCATAGGGCCGTTGTACCGGTGATTCTCTTCATATTGAGGCGTATGTCGCCGAAACTGAGGCTCCAACAGACCTGTGACAGGCGTAGTGGTTCCTTGGGGTGTCTCGTTTCCTGCTTGCTCGATCTGAGGGACCGTTACTTCATTCGAAAAAGACGAAACGTCGGTGATGGTTTGTTCAGATGCTGAATTACACTCCTGAAAGAAAGTATACACATTAGTTTGACTTTTAACCAGAGTAACACCCCTACTAGTTTGGCCTGACCTCTTTTAAATCCATTTTCGTGGATTTGTTGTAGACTCTATAGTTATCTTTCGTTGGTTACTAACAGAACAAAGGAAATGCCACAGTCTTCCGAATAGAAAATGACTGATACTTATATCTCTTTACCATATGTACCTGGTATAGGTGAAAAACTTAAACAAAGTTACGTAAACAAAACATTGAGGCTTCCAATCAATTAGACAATTTAGTAGCTTTCTGAATTCTTGGAAGGATCAGACTCGTGGGAATTTATGAAGTAGCATCTATATAA
Source organism: Artemia franciscana (assembly GCF_032884065.1). Lineage (NCBI taxonomy): Eukaryota > Metazoa > Arthropoda > Branchiopoda > Anostraca > Artemiidae > Artemia > Artemia franciscana. The sequence goes on along the minus strand of NC_088879.1, from coordinate 10,203,636 downwards.
ATTCTTGCTCGTGCGGAAAATTTTTACATTGGCCAGACCCACCAATAGTTTGTGAAACGGTTTATTAGCATTGTAATTCAATCAATACTTCAATTCAATCAATCAATTCAACAAAATTCAACAACAATTACAATGGTACAACCACGGGGTTAACTCAAGCAAAATTAACGTAGTAAACCTAAGAAAAGTTTTTTTTTTCTGACACGCGTTCACACAGAACTTCAGCTAGGACTATCCAAAAAATTCAATAATAGGTGAGACACAATTTTTATCAGCCGGAGGAATGGCAAGTTCGGACCCAGTCTATGCATTTCCATCATCCTCAAAGAAGCAAATATTTTCAACGATGGCAATTACAAAATTACAACTACCTGTTAACTCAAGTAAAATTAACGCAATAAACCAAAGAAATTTTTTTTTTTACACGTGTTCATACAGAACTTCAGCTAGGACTATCCAAAAAAAAACCACCAATAGGTGAGACACAATTCTCTTCAGCCGGGGAAATGGCAAGTTCGGACCCATTCTGCATTTCCATCATCCTTAAAGAAGCAAATATTTTCAGCGATGGCAATTACAATGTTACAACCACGGTGTTAACTCAAGTAAAATTAACGCAGTAAACCAAAGAAAAGTTTTTTTTTTTTTTTTTACACGCCTTCATACAGAACTTCAGCTAGGACTATCCAAAAAATTCACCAATAGGTGAGACACAATTTTTATCAGCCGGGGGAACGGCAAGTTCGGACACAGTCTATGCATTTCCATCATCCTCAAAGAAGCAAATATTTTCAGCGATGGCAATTACAATGGTACAACCACGGTGTTAACTCAAGTAAAATTAAAAAAGTTGTAAACCAAAAAAAATTTTTTTTACATGCGTTCATATAGAACTTCAGCTAGGAAAATCTGAAAAATTCACCAATAGGTGAGACACAATTTCTGGTATCTCCTTCCAGCTCCCCCCATTGTCACCGGATCTGGTCGGGATTTAAAATGAGAGTTCTAAAGCACAAGATCCTTCTAAAGATCAAATTTCATTAAGATCTGATGACCTTTTCGTAAGTTACAAATACCTCATTTTTTCTAATTTTTCCGAATTACGCCCCCTCCCAACTCCACCAAAGGGAGCGGATCCGGTCCGGTTATTTCCATCATATATCTTGGACTTGTGCTTATTCTTACCACTAAGTTACATCCTGATCTCTCCGCTTTAAGTAATTTCCAAGATTTCCGGTCCCCACCCCCCAATGACACTGGATCTGGTCGGGATTTAAAATAAGAGATCTGAGTTACGAGGTCCTTCTAAATATTTAATTTCATTAAGATCCAATCACTCCTTCGTAAGTTAAAAAATACCCCATTTTTTCCAATTTTTTTGAATTAACCCTTCCCCCCAACTCCCCTAAAGATAACGAGAGCGGATCCGTTCTGGTTATGACAATCACGTATCTAGGACTTGTGCTCGTTTTCCCACCAAGTTTCATCCCAATCCCTCCACTCTAACCGTTTTCCAAGATTTTAGGTCACCCCCCCCCAACGTCTCCCAATGTAACCGGATCCAGTCGAGATTTCAAAAAAGAGCTCTGAGACACGATATCCTTCGAAACATCAAATTTTATTCAGATCCAATCACTCCTTCGTAGGTTAAAATTTGTCAAGTTAATTTTAAATTAATTTTTCAGAATTAACCCCCCCCCCAAAGAGAGTGGATCCGTTCCAGTTATGTCAATCACGTATCTAGGACTTGTGATTATTTTGATCACCGAGTTTCATACCGATCCCTCCTCTCTAAGCGTTTTCCGAGATTTTAGGCTCCCCCCCCCCCAACTCCCTGCAATGTCACCTGATCCAGTTGGGATTTAAAATAAGAGCTCTGAGACGCGATATCCTTCCAAACTTAAAATTTCATTAATATCCGATCACCCGTTTGTAAGTTAAAAATACCTCATTTTTTCTAATTTTTCCGATTTAACCACCCCCCACTCCCCCTCCCAGATGGTTGAATCAGGGAAAAGACGATTTCTAATTTAATCTGGTCTGGTTCCAATACACCTGCAAATTGTATCGTCCTAGCTGACCTGGAAGTGCCTAAGGTAGCAAAACCAGGACAGACCGACAGAATTTGTGATCGCTATATGTCACTTGGTAGATACTAAGTGCCATAAAAACACAGAAAATCCTTTTCCGCCCAAATTCAGTTCTTTTAGTCCGCAAAACTGTCAGTGGCACAGAAAATTGAAACCCAAAAGAACAGAAACACAAACTTGCATTTACTCGCTGAACCGGTTCACATGGTGACGGTTTCTGTTTCTTAATCCATCTACTCAAAGAAGACTGATTTTCTGCCTCTTTCTCCTTCTTTAAGGCTGCCAATTTCCGCTTTTGAGCTCCATGATAAGAAACAAATAAGATATTGAATCAACAAGATCACAAGCGACGAGAACAGAAACAGAATAAGAACTGACTCGAGTAATTTAAAACGGTGCTTATATTCACTAAAACAAGGAAATAAACATTGAAACATTTGCCAGGAACTGACTTATTTTAATCTGTCAACTTATAGGAATTGCTGTAAATATTCAAAATTTATAATATTAATGTAATTATCTAGGAAATGGGCATTTGACAGTTTTTGAGAATTTAATTATGTATTTAATCTACTTTAAAAGTTTACAATGGTTAATAGCAAATAGCGTAATTATTATGGCAGGCAAAGGGCCCTTTGCGGTGGAAGCTTGGGCCCCCTGGAAAATCTGGGGTGGGTATTTGCTCACCCCTGCTCCCCCCAAATGGCGCCTCTATCTGACTTTACAAGACTTTAGGGTGAGATTCAATCATCTCGTTTTTCAAATGTTCTAGTGACATGCATAAAGTGGCCCTTACCCCTCCTTCCACATAGGATGAACTGTGTCAGAAAACACAAAAAGGACAACAGAGACACTTACTCTTGCAAACTTTCATCAAGATCTTATGACCACTTCTGCTTTCCTCATAGAGGTCTCATCCAATATAAACCTCCAAAAATTTCAATAGGACACTTTTTCACCAAGTTTAGTTGAGGTCTGACGACAATTTCGGCCAAACATCCTGACAAAAAGAATTCCTGATTCCACTTCTGTCCGTCGTATGTCCTAGTGCAACCATTTAGCAACATTACCCCTGCCTCAACAAAGTACGAATTGTGTTCGGAACACAAACCGCCCTTCTTGGACACCTTACAAAATATGGTTGAGACCTAATAACAGCTTTTTTAGCTGTTCTAATGATAAGAATTTAACGGTCTACCTCCATACCCCCTCCAAATATTTTAGATAAGATATATAACTCCAATATTTGCAGCTAGGACACTAAATTTTCACTTTCAACTAGTTCAGTTGAGATAAGACAACCTTTTCGGTTAGGCATCAGTAGTATCTCCAAGATGGCTTTAGGAGGGCTCTTATCCCTCTAAATCCCAGTCCCGACACTTTAAAAAAACCTCTTCAAGATGCAGGTGTTGTTAATTTTCTTCAAAGATGCAGGTGCTTGTTACGTAATTGGAAATGTTTTCTTCGAGGTGCTTGTTACGTAATGAGTATTGTTTACCTCTGCAAATGGATGAAGGTATGTGTTATGTAATAGGGCTTGTTTACTTTTGGTTTTTACATAATAGGTTTTGTTTACTTCAGGATTTCCTTGGTTGTTATATAGGGTTTGTTTACTTCTGCTTGTTACGTAATAGGGTTTGTTCAGTTATGTTGAGGGTGATGAAATCTTGCGTGACTTGGTAAATTTATTGCGAATGATACAAGTTATGTTAGATATTGAATAAGCAAGACTTTACATAGCATTGGCTTTAGATTTTTCATTACGTAAATGATTGCCTATTGAAGATACTTCATGGAAAAAGAAATATAAAAGACACGAACTTTTTTATTGTTCTGAGCCCTATGCGCCAGCAATAGCTCTAGAAGATCTTTATCATTTATATTTTTTGTCCCACAAATATCGGTCACCCTGAAGGTTGGGCAAAAGGCTTGCTGCTTTTTCATGTAGAAAAAAACGAGCGACTGAAGCATCGATTCTACGCCCTATGCGCCAGACAAAGCCCTGGTTTATCATTTATATTTTTTGTCCCACGAATATTGGTCACCCTGAAGGTTGGGTGAAAGGCTTGCTGCTTTTCAGTGTAAAAAACGAGTAATTGAAGCATTGATTCTACGCCCTATGCGCCAGTAATAGCTCTGGAGGATCTTCATCATTTATATTTTTGTCCCACGAATATCGGTCACCCTGAAGGCTGGGCGAAAGGCTTGCTGCTGTTCCATGTAAAAAAAGGAGTATCTGAAGTATCGTTTTTACGCCATGTGTGCCAGCAATAGCCCTGGAGGATCTTTACCATTTATATTTTTTGTCCTACGAACATCGGTCAGCCTGAAGGCTGGGCGAAAGGCTTGCTGCTTTTTTGTGTAAAAAAAGAGCAACTGAAGCATCGATTCTACACCCTATGTGCCAGCAATAGCCGCGGAGGTTCTTTATCCTTTATATTTTTCCCCCATGATTATCAGCCTAGCAGCTTTCCGCTAGTACATAGCAGATTTCCACTCTAGCTGGGAACATCAGATGGGAACTCCGAAAGAATCTAATCAGGCTGCTGATGTCATTCCAATCCTCTGATCAGCCCCTAGACAAGCAGAGAAACATTGTTACAGAGGAAATCATCCAGCGGAAACGGTAATAAAAATAATGCTTTATTGAAAAGTGACTATCAGAATAAAAATTTTGTTGGATTTGCGTTCCATGTCTGTAATAAATTTGTGTCGTAAATCAAAGGGATAATACAATTCAAAATCATTGAGAATGAGAGAAACAATCAGAAATATTGATAAATAATAACAAATAGTGTAAAAGAAACTAGATTAAAAAAATAGAGCTCAAAACTCGGAACACATCTTAAAAATAAAGCCAAAGAAGCATCACAAACAGGCAGAGGACGAAAATGGCAATAAATGGCGGGGGGATATAATTATTGTGACAATGTACCGATCTACTAAAAAGAGGTGATTGAGTTACTTTTGTGTAAGACATTAATCAAAAATTATTAAGGTGTTCCACAATAAGGGATGAAATTTTTTGAAACCTCTCGGCAACAATGTGGATTGGAGGTTAGGTTGTGAAGGCTAGGGGGGATGTTTTGACATCTGTTGAAGTTGTGAAATTTTGAAAAAAACCTTAGTGCTAGCCCCCCCCCCCCCTACTACACCCCTGTTTTCCCCAAAATCGTCCAATCAAAATTTTGAGATCACCGTTTTGTGCAATATAGTTGAAAAATCCAGTAGAGGGAGTTTTCCACGAGACAAATTCTCCAGAGGGAGTTTTCTATGGGAGTAACTGTCTACTAGGGGCGGGGGTATTTGCGAGAAGAACTTTCCACAGAGGGGGGATTTCCGGCATGATTTTAATAACGATCAGAAATTAAAGTCTTTTGCAAATGAAAATGGACTAAGAAAAATTTTCTGCCGGATTGTCTGCAAGAAATTTTTCGGAGGGAATTTTTGGCTAGAATACATTTGTCTTTCGGATAGAATGGACTTGTAAAGTTTAACCCTTTGTGGCAACTTTCATATACGGAATAATTTCTATTCGTTTGAAGTTTTAATTTTGCTCCTTATTTTCAGTTGAAAAAACTTGTTTTGTTTTATTATTTAATAATAAGTAAACACAGTGGGAATGCATCTTTGGGCAATCAAATTTATTTTGAGTTTAAGCAAAGTAGAGATGGATTAGCTTGTTTGACAATATTTGAAACATGTGTGTTCCACTTAATATTAATGGAAATTGTTTCACGAAAGAGATAACTCGTTTCAGTAACATTTAGACTGGGATAGTATCTAGAAAAACGTGAGCAGATTTCAATAAGTTTATCGTCATTGTTGTTGATTTAGTGGTATTTGCTTTCACAACGTTGTTTCATAACCTGAGCTAAGCCCCCACCCTCATATTTATCTTTCGTGTTTTACGGGCTAAATTTATTTATCTTACATTGCATATGCAGAGATAGGTTACTTGTTAGCCGTTCAAAGTTTAACCTGATTAAGTCGAAGCAGTTTGTTTCTAAGCTGTTTGTCAAAATTGGTCTTAGTGTGACTATTTTGAAAGTGTGACTATTTAGTTTTAAACATCAAACACCGAAGCAGTGATCTGAATTGTGGCTGTAGCTCCTTTGCAGTTAAGCTGGTTCCAGCGTTGAGTTGACTTAGGATTAGTATTTTCTCTTTTGTATCAGTTATCCGTTCTGATGTGTCAACACACGTTAAAAATAAACTTAAAGTAGGTCAATCTGAAATTGTCGCGAATAATGGCCGTTATTCTCTTAATACCGATATAATTCCAGATCCCCCTCACATCACATAATTCGCCCTCCCACCCCCCTCTACACAAGATACTGCATAAGCCTTTTCCCGCCACAGGAGACAGGGTTGGGACTACACTGATTATTTACTTACAATTCTTTTTTTCAGACATAATAATGGAACAGGAGCCATCTAGATTTCAGGACGTAGCTGAAGTAGAGGTACTAAGTTCAGGAGCTTTAGCAACAGCATATGTCATTTGCCACAACGTTCAGGATCTGCTGTTTCTTCGAGGATTTACTGCAAAACCAATTCCTGTCGGTAAAAAGAAGAAAGGACGCAAGAAAACTAGAAAACAGAACAGCAAATAAAATTGGGTTAGTAACGGAATGTTTATAAAGCACAGCTTATATACCAATATATTGGTATCTAAGCTGTGTTATAAAGGTGCTAAACTTCATACTTGAAAAACGTTTGTTTTTTATGATTTGAAAATTCTTTTAATTAAACACAACACTTTTGAAATCGTTTCCACTGTTATTTCTACAAAATATCCCGAAATCTTATACGATTTGCCAAATAAATCAATTAAAAAACATTGTTCTTATTACAATTGCTATTTAAATGTATTTAAACTGCATATACGTTATAGAATAGAAAAATTGGGTAGGTTATTACTTTAAAATTAAGCAGAATACAATGGTTTTCTTCAATGATTCGAGCTTAAGAATATCTGAAATAGAGAGGGCATTGCAAATATCTGGATAAAGGTGGATGTTGGGTAGACTAAATCGGAATCTTCGACTAAAAAAAAAAAAAAAAAAATTGTCGATCGCGCTAGAAATCATGGGATAATCACAACTACACTTAATAGAGAAGCACAGTTGAGAACCGGTGCAATTACTCGGGAAGTTTGCTCAAGTTTTTAAATTTTTTGAGGCTTTCGTAGATTTTACACCCTATAGTTTATTTTTGGATTGTAGGCGGATGCAGGTGGATGTTCAACCTCTTTGTTTCAGTGGGTCTTTTTTTGTATTGGACGTCTTATTCACTCCCACGATACAAGGGGTATCGTTGATTCCTGTGTACGAAGAAACATTTTTTTCCGTTCATGTTTTCTATTTTATATAGAGCAGTGGTTCCCAACCGATCTTAAACTATGTCCTACCTGGATATTTCTAAAATGATGATGCCCTTTTCGTGATATTTAAATTTTGTTATTCAAAATTTTACGTAAATTCACCTCAAAGAAGCTTAAAAGGCCATTAACTTGGCATCTGTTTTGGGGTCGTCCTCCATGCATATTTTATACTAATGAAAAATGTTGTTAAAATGCAGCACCTTTTATGAAATTATTAGGAGGTTTCAGGCTATTTGGTTTGGTTACTATGGGTCGTATTCTACTTTTACTAGGTTGCAGGTATCGGTGCAACCATGATGAATAATTCCAATACTATCATATATCTTTTTTGCTCTTTAAATGTGTTTGAATATAACGTCATTCACATGAAAAATGTTTGTATTTCCAAAATTATGGTTCTAATGTCAGCCGAAGGGTGCAAGTCCTTCCCATGACCCACCAAAATATTGCCATGCCTTGTCGGTGAGGCGTGCGCCCCACGTTGGGAATCACGGGTATAGAGGTACCCGAAAATGAAATAGCTTGGGAAATGATTTTAAGACTTCTGATGATCCCCATTTATTAGAAAAAAATCCTAATGAAATGTTTTCACAATATGAATTTTGATTTTTTTTTTCATTAATTTATATATGTTAATGGGAAATTTTGATGATGCATATTTTCCTGGGATAAAGAATTTCTTTGTTTTTGTATATTAATTGATTGTTGTGGTGGTATTGTGGGTGTCGCTAGCAACGTTTTGTTTTCTTTTTTCTGTCAATCCCCACCCCCCTGCGGACAATCTTTTGTTTTAGGGGAGATGTTACATGTCTTAGGCGCTGCTTCATAGTTAATTCGACTGATTCCAAGTAATTTTCCAACTCTAATGAGAGTATCAACAAATTCATACTCGACCTCATGCTAATGGGAATGCTTAAGGGCTTATTTCCAAGTTATTGGCAATCGTGTCAAGAAAGGAGAAACAATATATCGAACACAGCTTAGTTATACAATACAGTTATGAAAACTCGATTTATTTTTGGGACACAGTGCGCGGTAGCGATGCTAGCGGCTGGAGACAGGAAACTGGCAGTCTGAATCTAAAAAATCGGAGCAACTGGACAAACGAAACAAAATTGCGTTCCCGTCTTTGGTGTTGTAGTACGATCTAGGAGGCGTCAAGTTCAGAGCTCTGTACCAAAAGCTTCTCATGGGCAAGATAGGAGTTTTCATATTTGTATTGTATATCTAAACTGTGATATCGAAGTTTAAAGGTTTTTGAATTTTTGAGCTATTAGCAGTAGCGTCAAGAAAAAATAAATTGCAGGGATAAAACAGCAAAACAATGTATATCAACAAATACATACTCTACCACATATAAATGGGAAGGCTTAAGGGCTCATTTCCGAGTTATTGGCGATCGTGTCGAGAAAGAATACTGCAGAGCCAAAAACTGAAACAATACTTCGAACAATGTATCAACAAATGCATCCTCTATCACAAGGTAGTTAGAAGGGTTTTAAATTGTTGAGCTATTGGCAGTAGTGTCAAGACAAACAAATTGCAGTGCTAAAAACAGTGAAGCAGTGTATCCAAAAATACATGTCCTACCACATTTAAGTTGGATCTTTTTAGGAGTTATTTTTTACCTATTGTTACCTATTGGTAGTTCCCTTTTAAGAGTCAAAAGTGATGGAGGGCAAAGAACTCCCATCCTTCCCTGACAGCATCTTTTCCCCAAACCCATCCGATCAACGTTGTGAGACTGCAATTTTGTTCATAATAGTACAAAGGGTATGCAACAATGCAGTCGGGGTGGACACAACCCTCAGATCCCAGGGACAAGGGTTGTAAGTTATGCCCCGGGGCATAAAAGGTTTTTATAAAACAGGTGGTTGTATAAACTTCAAATAGGACGGGGTTCACGTGATTGGAAGGCTGAAGTTCTAATGCCCTCTTAAGAGTCAATAGAGAATTGAGGGCAACCAGCACCTCCCTCACCAGTCTGTCATTCCCCAAAACACTTGCAATCAAAACTTTAAGAGAGCTATTTTTTTCAGCATTGTTGAAAGGTCCAATGCTTAGTACCTATTTATGGAAGTATTTTTATGGGGTTTCGGGTTTTAGGTTAGTAGCGGTATCAGGAAAAAATTCCTATCTACGATGTTGTAATTCATTTGAGATAAAATTGTCCATTGCTACAATATATCTAAGAGAAATAAGACAGGTGTAACATTAAAATCAACGAAGAAAATGGATCACTCATAAATTTTGACTTTATTCATCAACAGCTGTGACAATGATGCCACTCGGGCATAACTCTAAAATGTTCAGACCGACACGTTAGGGTAGGTCAGGGTCGCTGTACGGCTTCTTAAAAAGTGCACCAGATGAGTTATCTAACATGGGAAGGTGACATAAAAACTTTCACACATGTTGAGCTTCACGCAACATCTGCAGGATGAGTTGGTTATATTAAAGAAGCTTATGCTTCGTTAAAGTCCCGTTTTCGTTCGACGTTTTACTGAAAAACTGGACTGCCAATCAGCCAGTGATCTGAAATGAAAGAGAATTTTGAAAATACTGGCTTCAGGAAATTTAAATCAGCACTTTTATTCCGGCACGTATACGTGCCTTAAATTGCCTGGCAAGGCAGCTTGAGTTCTTGTGGTTTCTACAAGCGAAACACAAATCTGTATTATGTCATGAAATGTGTTATGAATGATCAAACAATTCGTGGTAACGAACTGTAGTAAGGAGCGACCCGGCTCAATAGTAACCAAAACTCTAAAAAATGGAATTTTGATACCAATAGCTACATCAAAAGAATCGCATTTTAATGCTGATTTTAAATATATAAGTCTGATCAAGTTTAGTCTTACGCATCAAAAGTTACGAGCCTGAGAAATTTTGCGTTATTTTAGAAAATAGGGGGAAACACCCCCTAAAAGTCATATAATCTTAACGAAAATTACACCATGAGATTCAGCGTATCAGAAAACCCTAATGCAGAAGTTTCAAGCTCCTATCTATAAAAATGTGGAATTTTGTATTTTTTGCCAGAAGGCAGATCACGGATGTGTGTTTATTTTTTTTTTTTTTTTTATTATTTTCCGGGGTGATCGTATCGACCCAGCTGTCCTAGAATGTTGCGAGAGGGCTCATTCTAACGGAAATGAAAAGTTCTAGTGCCCTTTCTAAGTGACCAAAAAAATTGGAGGGCACCTAGGCCCCCTCCCACGCTAATTATTTTCCCAAAGTCAACGGATAAAAATTCTGAGAAAGCCATTTTATACTGCATAGTCGAAAAACCTTATAACTATGTCTTTGGGGACGACTTACTCCCCCACAGTCCCCGTGGGAGGGACTACAAGTCACAAACTTTGACCAGTGCGCGGCTAAACAAGCGTATTGGGAATGGCGGGCCCTCGGTAAGCCAAGAGACTCGCATCCAGTTTTTTTGCTAATGAAAAAGAGAAAGGCTGAATTCCAAGCAGAGCTCTGTCGTCATAATAACCTGGTCATAGAAGAAGCTTCTTCAAACATTGATAACGACAAGGACAAGAATCTCCTTTGGAATGTTCTCCGAGGCAATAGGCGGATTAACATGCATGATACTAATTCCACACCATCGCTGAAAGAGTGGGAAAATTATTTTTCTAAGTTGTCGACTTCGTACGATTCTAACAGTGTTGTGTTGCAATTAGATGAAAGGTTGAAGAATTTTTCAACTGATTACAGGATTTCTGAGGATATGTTACGTGGAGCAATCAAAACGTTGAAGGCGCAGTCGACTAAGGATCATGATGGCTTATTTGCTAATCACCTCAAACTTGCTCCTTCTTCTTTTCTTATTACTCTACTGGCATTTTTCAACCTTTTACTTACTACTGGTTTTAGTACCATCGTCATTCTATATTGGCATAGTTACGCCTATTCCTAAGAGCGGGAAAAAAGACTTGTCATCTTGTAGTTCCTGGAGGCCAATTACTAGGGGTTCTATGATTGGGAAAGTGTTTGAGTTGTGTTTGAAGGATCTTCTTGAAATTCTTGACACTGGTTATAATCAAGTTGGTTTCAAGAGAGGTTTGGGATGTGACCATGCCCATGCATCTTTCAGCAAAGTTATTGAAGAAGCGAGAATCTCTGGTCAACCGCTATACGCCCTCTTGATTGATATCAAAGGGGCCTTTGATAACATCTCTCATGCATCCGCTCTGCTCACTTTAATCCATGCTGGATTGCCCCTAGCTGTCATACGAGTCCTTCGCTCTTGGTATTCTGGTTTAAAGATCCGTATCTGTCCGAGTTCGTCTTCATCTCAGTCCAAATTAATTCAAGTGGGTAGAGGAATTAGACAAGGAGGAATTATTTCTCCTTATATATTCAATTCTTGTTTAGCTACTGCCCTTAATTCTCTTTCCTGCTCCTTTGTTTCATTATCTCGAAATCTGTCTTACATTGCATATGCTGATGACATTATCCTTCTAAGCCGGTCCAAGTCTAGTCTTGTTTCTAATTTTAATACTTTAATTAATTGTTTAAAAGGTTTGGGCCTTTCTATCAGTTTTGAAAAATGTCAATTTTTTGTTGTAAATTGTTTAGAGGATAATGTCAGGGCGACTCTCGATTGCGGCAATGGTGTTATTTTTCAGTCGTCGCCAATAGTCACTTATTTGGGATTACCTTATGCTGCTTCGAAAAGAGATTTCAAACCAGTCCTGGTTCAGCATTTTCAGATGAAACTACGCAAGGCATTTGGTCTTTTAATTCGTTTTCGGGGTCTTTACCGTCGGGACGTCCTTGGTCGTATGTATAGCGCTGTTGCTCTGCCTCACGTATTGTTCCCGTCCCTCCTCTTCCGAAATTTCAGACCTTCTGATCTTTCGCCCATTAAAGTTGCTTATTTTAAATTCTGTAAATTTTTACTTGGTTTCCCCCTTTCTTTTAGTAACACTGAGATTGTTTTAAAGCTTAATGTGAAGGATCCTGTAGTCTGTATAAAGAAAAAATATAAAACATTTGAAGATAGGGCGAAAATTAGCCTTTTAGGCCACAATTTATTTCCGTTTTTTAGTAACAGTTCTGGCTCTTCGTGATTTATAGGCTAATCTATTTAGCAAGTGTTTCTTTTTTTTTTTTTTTTTTTTTTTTTTTTTTTTTTTTTTTTTTTTTTTTTTTTTAAGTGTTCGATCAATATTTGATAGGTTTTGATTGTAAGTGTTATCAGTTGTTTTTTCTTTATATTATATTGTAGCGTACTCCTCATTTTTTGAGGGAAATAAAGAAAATAAAATAAAATAAAATATAGTAATGGTTATTGGGAAGTGTACAGGCGTTTTCAGGAGGATTTTTTGGTTGGGGGAGGGGTTGAGAAGAGGGGGATATGCTGGGGGAACTTTCCATCGAAGAATTTTTCATGGGGGAAGAAAATTTCCATGAAGGGAGCGCAGGATTCACTAGCATTATTTAAAAAAAAAAATGAAAAAATAAATATGAAAAAGTTTTTTCAGCTGGAAGTAAGGAGCAGCATTAAAAATTAAAATGAACAGAAATTATTACCCATATGAGGAGCTCACCTCCTCCTAATACCTCGCTCTTTACGCTAAAGTATTTCTAGTAATGCCAACTATTTATTCTACGGCTTTTGCGATTCAGTGGTCATTCTTAATGAATTGGGACAAAATTTAAGATTTAGTGTAAAGAGAGAGGTACTGACGAGGGGGCGAACCCTCTCATATATGTAATAAAAACATGAGGATAAAAAGTTCTTTACGTAAGCTAATTTATAAGTTACGTATATCTTTTACTAATAAAAAGATTCGTAAAAAATTAAAAGTTCTAGTTGCCTTTTTAATAAACCAAAAAATTGGAGGGCAACTAGGCTTCCTCCCCCGCTCTTTTTTTCTCAAAATCATTCGATCAAAATTATGAGAAAGCCATTTAGCCAAAAAACAATAAATATGCAAATTTCGTTTTAATTATTCCTCTGCGGAGAGCCAAAATCAAAACATGCATTGATTCAAAAACGTTCAGAAATTAAATAAAAAAAACAAGTTTTTTCAACTGAAAGTAAGGAGCGACATTAAAACTTAAGACTTACTTGTTCATTAAAACGAACAGAAATTACTTCGTATATGAAAGGGGCTGCTTCCTCATCAACGCCCCGCTCTTTACGCTAAAGTTTTTTACTGTTTTAAAAAGAAGAGTTGATAGAAAGAGTAAAACTTTAGCGTAAAGAGCGGGGCGTTGATGAGGAAGCAGCCTCTTTCATATACGAAGTAATTTCTGTTTGTTTTAAGTTTTAATGTCGCTCCTTACTTTCAGTTGAAAAAACTTGTTTTTTTTTATTTAATATGAAAGCAGAATCAAAATGAAAATTTTGATCAAAGTGGGTAACCCCCAGCCATGGCGTCTAGGACAGCTGCCCTGGTTGCCCCCCCCCCCCCTGAACAGCTCTGTATGTACAGTGTATATGCAATTCATTATGAACATATTATGTGTAATAAGAAGGTGAAAATGTGCGGCTGGAAGTCAAAAGAAGCCCGCTTAGGATTCCAGGTACTTTTTAGGAGAACAAGAAAAGATGAACGCGCTTTCCAGTTCACTTTTCAGTGTTATAAGATTAGTTAACAGATTTAGCCAAGGCAAACAGAAAAAGATAGATTGATATAGCATAAAACCTTGTTAAATCATGCTTTTATTCCATTGGTTTATTTTTGTGACGTATTTTTAAAAGTCAATCATATTACTCCTTATTTCTGATAGAAAAATTGCCCTTTCGTTTTAAAATCAGTGCTTGGGGCCAAATACTGCGGAACGACTAGTCTAACATATCCAAAGGGACGTCCACTTTCTACCACTTGGCTTCAATCCAGGGCCGTATCCAAGATTTTTTTTTGGGGGGAGACCAAATTAATTTTTTCGGGAAGGGGGGTTCAAAAAAATAAGAAAGGCATCAAAATGTTGTTTCTATTCATTTTGTTACGTTTGTACGAGTCGGACAAACATTTCGGGGGGGATTCAAGGCCCCCGCCCTGGATACGGCTTTCCTTATATCTCAGGACACCACACATACCACTCAGTTCCAGCACGCATGGAAGGCACCACCTGGCCTACGTGATTTCAGAAAGTGGGCACCCCCTCGAGAATGCCGAAAAATTCAAGTTCTGAGGAGACAAATCACTCCGCCTTCTTGAAGACTAATCGAGAATTTCGTGACAAATATTAACACAGGAAAAAAAGAAAAGATTTTTACTTACAATATTTTTTACAATTAAACTGTATGCAGCGAAAGTGGAATAAAAAAAAGAAGGGAGCAGAACGGGTATAACCCATAGCTTCAAAATTCAGAAAGAAAAGGGTTAGGCTACAATTTTTAATTTATTCATGAATAATCAGGTCGTTTCTTTTTTTTAAGGAGGGGTCCAAAAAAATAGGGGGAGGCGTGTATTAAGCAAGCAACTGAAACAACTGTGTGGTAAATGAGTTAAGCCCTTAACCACCCATCCATCGTTATGGTAGGGCTTCCTTACTTAGTTAAAAATATGTCACTGTTTAACCAGAAGATGGTTAAGGGGGTCCTTTGAGTAGTTCTTTTTTGGCTAGGTCTTCTTAGAAAAGTTTTAATTTCTAGGCAACCCGGAATTCTTGGTTATGCTTGGGTATGTAGCATATTTACGAGTGCATTTTCATGTCTAAACCAATGTTTCGTTGAGAATAAAGTGGACTTCATTACCTTCTTTGACTGAAAAAAAATCTGAAAAGCTTTGTACAGTATCACACTTGAAAAGCACATGCTTTAACAAAGAAGCTTTTTAGCAAAAAAAAAAACTGTTCACGACTTTAAAAGTCGCCTCAAAAAGCTTTGTGTCAGAGTCACCTTAATAGCATTTTGGTGTATCAAGGGTGTTTTTTACATTAAAAAAAAAAACAAAATGTTAGTAAAAATAGTAAGACGAGCGCGCGAACCAAGATTAAAGTATTAAGAGCCATGATATTGACAGCCGAATTAAGGGTGATTTGAGCCATTAGACCCAATCGGGCCCTGCATTTGAAAGGGCCCCGCGTTACCATCAAAAAGAACAAAAAACACTTTGAAATTTGAATTAAATTGATTTTACTGGTAATAGATAAGCTATGGACTATTCAACTAATTAACAACATATTTATTTTAAATTTGCATTGCTGAATGAGATTTATTAATATATTTATTATTATATAATATTTACTTTTAAATATAGAAATCTTACCCTTAAAATTTCTTGTTAAATTTACTGAATTTGATCAGGATAGTCCCGTATTATAGATATTTTGCACTATATGCAAGTTTACATGCATAGACCAATGTGCAGGTATATTTTATTCAAATTTTTTATATATAGACAGGACCCCATAAAAAAAATTCAATCGACCCCCGAACCTATTTCATCTAGATCTGATTGACAGTCGTCAAACGTGGCTCTAAAGATGGAGCACTTTGAAAGGCTGAAAATGCCTTGTTAAATCTTTTCTGGAGGATTTGCCTAAGGAATGTCTTAGGTAGTCAATTGACTTACCATTTGTCAAAAACTAAGCTTGGCGTAAAACGTAGATTGACACCACTTTCAAAGGCTACAAGGAAAGGAAGGGCAAGATGACTAGGCCCTGTTTCACGGACAAATGATGACATGTTGAGAAAGATTATACTTTTTGTCCATGCATCTCGGACAAGACAAAAATAAGACAGTCCCAAAATGCAGGGTTGCCACCCCTAGTAATAAATCACTATTTCTAGTGATTGTTATATTGCCTATAAAAATATCACTAAATCAGCAAATAAAACACAGATTGGCAAAAATTATACTTTTTGTCCATGCATCTCGGACCAGACAAAACTAAGACAGTCCCGAAATGCAGGGTTGCTACCCCTAGTAATTGATCACTATTTCTAGTTATTCTTATATTGCCTAAAAAATATCACTAGATATGCGGATAAATCACAGATTGACAAAGATTATACTTTTTGTCCATGTATCTCGGACCAAACAAAAATAAGATAGTCCCGAAATGCAAGGTTGCCACCCCTAGTGATTTATCACTATTTCTAGTGATTTTTATGTTGCCTAAACAAAAATAAAATAAAAACAGCACATAAATCACCAGATTACTGAAGAAAATCCCTAAATAAATCAAAAATCACTAAAATATAGGGATTTTTTCCCTCACCTGCTGGCTTCCTGCTGAAACGGTGTGGGAAAAGGTCATGAGGAAGGAGTTAAATTAAATTGGAACTTCATGGAACGGTGTATCGAGTGAATCTTTGAATAGATCGGGACGGAGGAGGGCTGTATACAGCTATGTTACGCCGTGTTGTTAGTATTAGTGGTTTTACTTGCTAATGTACTGTGCTCATCACATTTTGCTTATTTACTCAATTCTGCATGTGAATGGAATTTTCTATTTGGGAAATTTTCCACAGGAAAAGGGGGGTTGGAGAGCCTAATTTCAGTGGGTGGACGGAGGATTTTCTTGGGGGAATAAAGCGGACTGTCTTTCAATGAAAGACAATTGAGAAACTCGTAAATTAGTCTTCATTTTTAATGTTTTTTTATTGTTCTTTTTTTTAATATTTTAATGACAAAATCAGACAAGAGAAGACGGAAGACATAAAAAAAAGCAGTCCACGCCATCTACTATCAGCTACTGCGGAAATCAGCTACTGGGGAAAACCGCAATGTTTACATTTGTGATAAGATAAGTTAAATACCCATGAAAATTTACCGGTGACACAGATTTTGTGAATGATTAGTTTCGTGTAACAAATTGTAGATACTGCTGAGTATCGCGTGACGAATCATTACAAGAATTTCGTTATTACTGTAGTGCTAAAAATAATATAAAAAAGTTCAAAATATCACAATTTATATTATCAGCTGCCGCAGAACACTTCAGCTTTTCTTCACTATAGTATTCACTTCAAGACCATTTTTCAGAATTTTTTTAAGGCACACTTCAGGCACTTTTAAGGCACACTTATTTGAAGGGGATTCCTTCTTCAACACCTGGCTCTTCACGCTGAAGTTTGTTAGTACTTCAAAGACAAAATTAAAGCTTTAGTATAAAGAGTGAGGTATTAACAGGGGGGCAAACCCCTTCATATACATGATAAAAATATACGAATATAGAAGTTCGTTACGTAAGTTAATTTGTAAGTTATGTATATTTTTTACTAATAAAAACGTCCGTTAAAATTAAAAATTCTAGTTGCCTTTTTAAATAACCGAAAAATTGGCAGGCAACTAGGCCTTTTCTCCCACCCTTTTTCTCAAAATCGTCTAATCAAAACTAACAGAAAGCAATTTAGCAAAAAAAAAATTAATACGCAAATTTCGTTTTAATTATTCATTTGCGGAGAGCCAAAATAAAAACATACATTAATTCAAAAACGTTCAGAAATTAAATAACACGTTTTTTTAACTGAAAGTAAGGCGAGTAAAGGGGCTGCTCCTCCCTCAACGTCCCACTCTTTACGCTAAAGTTATTTGCTGTTTAATAAAGTAGAATTGAGAGAAAAAGTAAAACTTTAGTGTAAAGAGCGGGACGTTGTGGGAGGAGCAGCCCCTTTCATACACGGAGCAATTTCTGTACGTTTTTGCTCCTTACTTTCAGTTAAAAAAAAACTTGTTTTTTTTATATTTAATAAAAAAAATGCGTAAACAATGGGGAAATTTATAGCTTGAAGACCTTTCCCCTGAGGTTGTGGTGGTCATGTTATATCCAAAGGCAAGGTTAATGGGCCTTTCAGCTATGATGAACAAAACGGCTATCTCAAAATTTTGATCGGGCGATTTTGGGAAAAGAGGGTGGGGAGGGGGCCTAGTTGCCCTCCAATCTTTTTGTTTACTAAAAAATGACACTAGAACTTCTATTATCCTTCCAAATGAGTCCTCTCACGATATTCTTGGACCACTGGATCGATACGACCACCCCTAGAAAAAAAAATAACAAATAAACACGCATTCGGGATTGAAACGTCTGGGATTGGGTTTTCTGATACGTTGGGTCTGACGGTGTGATTTTATAAGATTATTCAACTTTTAGGGGATGTTTCACCCTTATCGATCAGGGATGTTCGATACAATTACCCCTGGAAAAGAAAAACAGCAAATAAACACGCATCCGTGATCTTTCTTCCGGCAAAAAATAGAAAATTCACGTCTTTCCAGATAGAGGTTGAAATCTCTGGAATTAGGTTCTCTGATACGTTGAATCTGATGGTGTGATTTTACAAGATTATTCGACTTTTAAGGGGTGTTTCCCCCTTTTTGGAAAATTCGGCAAATTTTCTCAGGCTCGCAGCCTTTGATGTGTAATATTAAACTTATATATTTGGAATCAGAAAAATAAATCAATTCTTTTGGTATATCTATCGGTATCAAAATTCCATATTTTACAATTTCAGTTACTATTGAGCCACGTCTCTCCTTACTTATAGTTCTTAGTCGTGAACTGTTTGATTCTTGGATATGTTATATCCAAAGGCAAAGTTAATGGGCCTTTCAACTATGCTGAACAAAATGGCTATCTCAAAATTTTGATCGAACGTTTTTGGGAAAAGGGGGAGGGAGGGGGCCTAGTTGCCCTCCAATCTTTTCGGTCACTAATAAATGACTCTAGAACTTCTAATTTCCTTCCAAATGAGCCATCTCACGATATTCTTGGACCACTGGATCGATACGATCACCCTTGAAAAAAAAAGAAAAACAACAACAAATAAACACGCATCCGTGATTGAAACCTGAGGAATTGGGTTCTCTGATACTATGGATCTGATGATGTGATTTTATAAGATTATTCAACTTTTAGGGGATGTTTCACCCTTATCGATCAGGGATGTTCGATACGATTACCCCTGGAAAAGAAAAACAGCAAATAAACACGCATCCGTGATCTTTCTTCCGGCAAAAAAATAGAAAATTCACGTTTTTTCAGACAGAGGTTGAAATCTCTGGAATTAGGTTCTCTGATACGTTGAATCTGATGGTGTGATTTTACAAGATTATTCGACTTTTAAGGGGTGTTTCCCCCTTTTTGGAAAATTCGGTAATTTTCTCAGGCTCGCAGCCTTTGATGTGTAACATTAAACTTAATGAAACTTATATATTTGGAATCAGAAAAATAAGTCAATTCTTTTGATATATCTATCGGTATCAAAATTCCATATTTTACAATTTCAGTTACTATTGAGCCGCGTCGCTCCTTACTTACAGTTCGTTGTCGTGAACTGTTTGATTCTTTCTCGTCAGACAGGTTTTTTTTTAACATTTTTTTAAACATTCGGTTAGTATAGGACGTGGTTCGCTCTTTAATAGGTCGCAGTTTTCACTGCTGCCATGATATATTGTCCAATTTGTCTCTTCCAGATATGAACATGAGTAGATACTTATTTTAAGAAGCATCAAATTTCCTCTAGTGATGGAAAGGGGTCAAAGGGGTCTAGTGTTCAAAAACCGTGAAACATTAGCTGAATTGGTTGCTTCCGTCTCTCTGCATCGGCTTCCAAACTTTTAAGTATCATCATTATAAGAAGAAAAAGAGCAACCTAACTCAGTTACATCAATGAAATCTTACCAGGGACAATAATCGGGGGAGAAAACTTCCTCCTATATTTTTCCCCCTCTGAAACTTAAAAAGTACCTCTTCTGGTATTTGTATTGAAGAAAATCAAAAAGGGAAAACAAATTGCCCTTCCCCTTAGATTTTGCAAAATAATCTTTTCTGTATTCATTCAAATCCCAAAAAATCCCCCCCCCCCCTGTAGTTTTGTGAATTGATTACCCGAGGAACCTGCACAACTTAGAATAATTCAAACAAATTAGAACAAAATCACAAAAACCATCAATCAAAAACAAAAATATACACAAATCACAATAATGTGAGCACAAATCAAAAGGCAATTACAAAAATAACTCTTCAGTTTAGTATTCAACTGTTCCTGGAAAGTTTCTCTCAAGTTTTCACCCTGGAGTCTACCAACAACATAATTTCACGGGAGATAGTTACCCTTGCGAAATGTCAGCTTCAAATTAACCCTAGATGCTGCTAGATGGTGATCTTTACTTTTAAAATCAATAAAAGCACTCCTATACACCCTAATATCTTGTAATGGTCCTACCAGTCTTCGGTTTACTATAACATAATCAATAAGGTTTGCTGTCGTGCCATCACGTGAATATCATGTTTACTTATGGGCCTTTTTATGACCAAACACCGTATTGGTTACAACTAGATTGTTATACCTACGAAATTGCAAATATCTCTACCCATTACTGTTTTCTTTTCCTATGCCAAATTTACCTAGGCTAGGATACAATCTCTTCCTATTTCTACCAGCCTGGGCGTTAAAATCTCCTAGTAAAACATCGTATTTCTACCTGGGAGCCTGTTTATTTGCTCCTGTAACTGTAAATAAAATTCATCTGAGTCACTATTATCTCCGTCAGTAGGTTCTACAAGGGCATATTAACTTTTTAGTCATAACATAAGCAATTAGTATTCTATTATTAAAACCTTCCCAGCCTAAGCAAGACTTAGCAGTTTCCTTATTCATAATGAGCCCTACTCCCTGTCTAAGCAAATTCTATATTACCTAATTTCATGCTTCCTACCCCTGGGATATGAGTTTCTGAAATTCCTAATAAGTCCAGTTTGAATTGTCTGAATTCGTCAGTCAAAATATCGATAGGATAGTCATTTTTTAACGTCGTTACATTCCAAGTTCCAATTTTCATGTTCTTTAAATCATTGAAATTATTTTTGCCTCAGGAAAAGCAACGATCCTGGATACCAGTGCAGGACAGGGATCAACATATCTTCTCAAGTTCACACTGCACTTGGAGATGCTCTTCTATCAACAAGAGTCGAAACCCTGCAGAGACAGTCTCAAGCCTATTACCTCTGACTCATTATATATTCATGCCTACAAATATTACGCTACTAGGGGAAAGCAGTCCATAGTGGATAAATTAGCTAGGAAGAGGTTTTTCAGCCCGAAAACTGAGGTCAAAACGGACCAAGCCCAGAAGAATTATCCATTAATTAGAATCCCGTGTCAGTGCTGTGTCGTTGACTAATACAGGCGAAATATCCGCGTTATTTTGGTCTTTCATCCCTTTTCTCTCTACTGGCGACAGTCTCGTTTGAGATTTTTTTTAGTTTTATCTCTCTTTGTTGTTTGTTGTCGTTAACTAGGCCATAATTTCCCCGAGGGCGCCACTCCTCAAGTGGGGAATAGAGTTAGCAAGGTTCCCAGTCTTGCAGGTACCCCAGAAGATTCGAGACAGCCCTTTGCAGAGGTCTTTGTCCATAGATCTGGATTTTGCGCCCTGCCACAATTGTCCTCCTATGCAGGATCCTCCCACAACGGTATTCTGCGCCATGCAATTTAACCTATTACTGGGAGAAGGTTTGTAACTCAAGGGACGTGTGGACACGCCAGTGGGCCCTGTTGAGGGTACATTTAAGGGGCCTTCTTCTTCCTCCACCTGCATTTATGGTCCCGGGCGTATATAAGATGACGCGATATAAAAGGGTATCTTTCTTTGATAAGACCAAAAATGCCTTCTTTGAGCCTTACTCATTGCAAACAGGCGATGTATGTTAATAACAATTTTATGCTTCTAGTCTACATTCCCAAGCTCTTCGTACATTTGAGAGATACTTCTAGTCTACATTCCCAAGTTCATCGTCCATTGGAGAACAGCTTAAAAGTGGATTTGTGATAATTGTCTCAAGAGTATGATTATGTCAAATTAGAAAGTGACTTTGAAATGTTCGGTGTATAATTTGTATCGTAGCTTTTCTGCCTTTTTGAAAATAATTTTTTCCGCGTGATTTTTACGTCTTCAACGCTACCGTAAACCAGAAGCAGCAGGATAGCCTCCACGTTGAAACTCTTCCAAATATTTCAAGATTTTTACTATTTTCGTGTAGTTTCGTGTAGTTTCATGTATTTTTTCAAAATTTGAGCATTTTTTCCAAGAACACCGCCCTCCCAAACTGTTATATTTTCACAAACGCGTTCATACCTATGGGCAATCCAGAGGGAGCCGGGTTTCGAAACTGCCATAAAGGAGTAAGACTATCCAAAAAAATCACTTCTTCGTTATATAATAGATAAATAACCCCTAAAAATCCCTATATCACAACCCCTTAATCTAAAATTCAGGGCTTAGCCTTTATTTCAAAGATTTATTTTCCAACTTTGCCCGCTTTAACGCAGAGAAGAAAAAATAACAGATTTGATGCACATTAAGGTTTTTTTTTAATCTTGTTCCTTCCCACCGATCGAAACGTCTGCAGGTTGTCAGGAGACAGGCAGAATTGCCATGTATGCCCAAAAAACAGGATAGTGAAAGTGTTGTCCACAAAAATCTCACCTTGGATCCTTATCGGCAGGCCTAACTTGCTACAATACCACAATCTTGTCGAAACAAGTCAATCAGAACTGCACGGAAGTTCCGAAGATCCTTGGCTGTTCGCAGACATCGCCCATATTCAACCATAGCAAATTAATTTCTTCCCTCTGGTAGCTGATGAGTCTCGGTCAGTGCCACTGCAAGAAAGAAAGAAATAATACGACCTTCATGTAAGAGCAGCCTACAAACTCCATCGAGTGCCGGGTTACTCTCGGGTAGCCACAGAAATTTACTTCTGTTAAAGAGTTTAAATTTTAGTTTTTATCATGCGCTTCGTTACTAACTTGTCAGTAAGGATAAAAATTCGCTTAATAAATTTAAGCATGTAAGTGCACGGTGATGACACTTCAGGTCTGTACCAAAGATTTTGATCCAGTTAGAGGAAGGTTTTTCCCTATCATAAAAAAAAGGTTTTCCCTCCTGATCCTAAGCAGACGATTAGAAATTATAAAGGTTTAAGTTCCCTATCAAATTTAGTAACATTACGAGAATATGCATAATATTATAAAAGGGGCGAAACCTCCTCTAAAACTAGTACAACTTCAATGGAGATTTCCAATCGCATTATACATATTTATCAAATTGCGCATATGTAAGAAACACTTAAAATATATTTCAGGCTTCTATCTTTAAAAACACCAAATTTAGTATTTTTCTTAAGAAAGATGGCTGTGGATACGTGATTTTTTCTTCTTCCTTTTTCTCAGGGATAACCATGTCAGGCTAGCTGTGGTTGAGTCTACAAGTTTGTTTCTCCCTGTATGAATTAATTTTAGCACCCATAGATAATTCCGTGGCTAAAAAGAAAGTTAGTTTACCTGTTTTTCTAGCGGGCCGAACTCTCTTGACAACCATGTACGCAAAGTGAGCAGTCAGACCCAGACGCTTCCCCTAAAATTGCAAGATGTTTACCATTGTTCAATAATTGCTTATATCATCGTCAAGTTGGTATGCGAAAACCCCTCAAAATAATGGAAAAATTCCGATACTTCGGGGTAGGCTAAGTCTCCGTCCAGGGGGGCTACCGGGTTTGACCCTCCCCCCCCCACAAAAGTGTCCAACTCATAAAAAGTAATAAAAATGCATATAGACAAATTTTTGATTATTTTTTTTAAGTTTCTTCGTTGTAACCCCCTACCCGAGCAAAAATCCTAAATGTGCACTTATTTTGATGAAAGACCTAAATGCGGACAAGGCATGTGCATGCATGTTTGGCCATGAATTTGGTTAGGCATTGGAGTCCTATCAGACATGTATATGAGTGGAGACACGGACGTAATCTTTTTTCTGGGGAAATAAGAAAAAAATCTCGTACGTTCTCTGCAGTGTCCCCTGAGTACAGAGCCGTTCTTAGGTTTGGTGCCATCCGGGGAAAAATTAATTACAGTGCCCCCTTCCGCCTCAAAGCAAAAAAGGCTGAATCAAAATGACAAATTTGATCAAAGTGGACACCTTAGCCGCGACGCCCCCCAGCCAGTACCTGGGTCTGTTGCCCGGTTGCCTTCCCCCCTTTGAATGGCTCTGCATGTGTACATCCCTGTGTAAATCCCACCCTTTAAGCGAAGATCATGAATAAAGTGACATCCTAATTGGTAAAATTTCAAATCATAGACATTGAGTTTTACACCCTAGAACTGGAGGCTTGGTTGTAACATGTGCAAGCAAGGCAAGGTACACGCCAGTTATATAAGCCCAGATGTGTGGCCAGACACGTGTCTAGGCTTGGCCGTCTAGCTAGACATGCGTGTGAACACTGCTTAATGTTGATCTGAATTATGGTTTTTCCCTTGAGATTTTTGGTTCGACTGGGCGCAGTCGTTCTGCTATCATTAAAATTTGGCCAAGTTTATGCAGGTTACCTATTTCAAGAATTCAAGAGATAAAAACGGGTGCAATTTAAACAAAATGGTGAAATAAAAAAATAAAAAATTATAAATAATAAAAATCCGAATATTTTGATTCCACGTCCGGGACCCTTTATCATCGTAAAAATTCCTTTCCGTTGATAATGTCCCCTGACGTGGAGTCGAAATATTCAGATTTTTATTATTTATAATTTGTTGTTATTTTGTTTATTATGTAGTTTATGTTATAATGTTTTATTTAAATTATACCCGTTTTCTCTCTCTTAAATTCTGTTAATAGAAAAGTAGTCTTATCCATTCTGATAAGAAACTACTAATTTCACTGATCATTTAGCAAGGAATCAGGAAGAGACAATGAATTTATACTTTTCTGCTCTGATTATTTGAAAGAACGTGCAATACGTTATTGGATTAGGTTGATTTTTTCGGTCAGTCGGATGATCCATGAGTTTTGTCTTCAGTTCAGACCGTTACTCTTGACAACGCAGGAACATATTTTTTGAAAGCTAATTGAACCAGATAAAATTGAATTTAACAGGAAACAAAAGGACGCAGGGTTGCCATACCGAGACCTTCTTATCCCAATATCCTGACAAGACCCGATTTTGCAAAATGCTGTGCGAGGTTCGCTCAAGTACTGAAGTAATGCCATTGCAGAGAACGTTTTCGCTGGTGGTGGCCGAGGAGCCAGATGAAAGAGTTACAGTGCAAGTTTAATCAAAAGTTGACTTACTTAGAGTTTTAGAAATACCTAAAATGGATTAAATAAGCTACTTTTTGTAAAAGTTGAAAACTTTTGAAAAATACTGTTTATGGACTACCGCTGCTTGCATCAAGTTGAATGTAATTCAAGCAGGACGGGCTCTCAAGGAATCCTCCTATACCTCCCATATTAAAGATTTGCAGTTTGCCTGACGTTCCTGAATTAGTTATTTCGGCGGTTTTTATTATAGCAGATATAAAAAAAATCTGGTGAATATCTTGATCTAATCAAATCTTAAAGCCGACAATTATCTTTTTTATAAATCCAAAATAATTATAAAACCTGTATCGGGTTTGCATTCTAGATTGCTACACTTGACACTGTTGTTATGGGTATCAAAAGATATTCTATTCAACAACCAGAAACTTATTTCTACAATATTTACTTGCTGGCTGCAGTCCCTTTAAATACTTTACATATTTGAGTTCCGAAGTCAAAAATTCCCCTCAAAAGACTAGATGAAGCTGTAATCGGAGCGTGTGAGAATGCATAAATTAGACCAAGGGACTAACCACTCGGATTGTTCTTGAGTGATTCAGTGAAGTATTAGTTAGTTGTAACCGGTTTAAACAGATTCTGGAGAATAAGTAGCGTGCAGACATCAAACTACCGGTTAATAAATATATATTAAAATATATTATATAAATAATCACAAGAAGAATTGCTAAGGGTAACCTGCGCCTAATCGTAATTTTGAGTGAGAAACCCCTTAAGTTCAACCTTCTTATGTTTGTTTAGTTGAAGCGACGAAGAAAACTGATAACTTCGTCTTTGACCGAGTTGCCGCCTCTGAAAAAGAATTGACTAGGGAGTAAAATGCTTGGACTTCCGCTAGGTCTTCAGGGGCGCAATTAGCCATAGGGTGGAAAGGGGGTTAACTGCCCCCGACCTCAGTTTCCCTCCCCTATCTGAATTTTATTGTCTTTGAGAATATCGTCTAAAATAAGACAGGCCTACATAATTCAAGCATTCCCAGAAACAGACCAGTTTTCTTTAGTGTACATTTGCCTTTACGGTATTATATTGCTCATTTTTCATTTTCCACTTGTTCATTTTCACTTAACTTTGTAAATCGACTTCAGCTCCCTCCATGATTTTGAAGAGATTATGCCCCTGTTGTGATTGTGTTCTAAATAAAAAGTGATTGTATTAAATAAATTGCTCTTTTCATTTCAGTTAAGTAATGCAACCCTAAGTGCCATATTTTTCAGGAAAACGGCTTGAAAAAATTAATTACGTTTCAATAATTAAATAAATAAAAGGAATATTTTCTATGCAAGGCCGTTTCCAAGGGGGGGGGGTACAGGATTTCAACCCCTTCTGAAATTTTTGTTCGACTCTTTAGTACATTTAGGATGTACCTTGCAACTCGTATACACGCAGAAGACGCAATTTATTGGACGCTCATTTCTCTGATGACATACTCATCTTCAATATAAAAGCCACCATCAACATAATGCTTGGGGGCCAAGTACCATCAAATAGAAGGCTTGAAATGTTTTTGCAGAATTCCAGAAAAATCCATCGGGGTATCCCAAAATCGATTTTTATATACCTTAAATAGTCTATTTGTAAATTTTGGGTTTATTATAATAGAATAATTTTCAAAATGTAAAAAAAAAATTTGAAGTATTATCCTATTGACATGTTATCAAACTGATGGCCGTTCTACTCCAGAAACCGATGACCCCCTTGATTTTACTTCCTATGCATGGGCTTGCCCAGCCTCTTCCTTAGGATTTGATTCATGTATTTAGGGCATTTCCCCACTATCTTCACACCATAAAATACGTTGACTGATTGGTCAATAAGGTAATGGAGCTTAAGGATGTAGAATGTTTTGCAATTGATCAAGAAGGAATATTTTCTAGGCAAGGCCGTATCCAGGGGGGATAGTGGGTCTGAAGTCTCCACCCCCCCTCCCGAATTTTTCGACTTGATTTGTAAAAGTATAACAAAAAAGCATACAAAGCTTAAAAAGGAACGTGGCAAAAGTGTTTTTTGTAAAACCCCTTCAAAAAAGTAGCCCCCCCCCCTGCACAAAAATATTGGCTAGGGGTTTTTTCTAGGCATTTACGAAATTAAGGGGTACCACTGGTCTGTGTTCCCTAAAATATTCAAAATTTGCTCCGTTTTGTCCTATAATATACTTGGCTTATTGTCTATTCTACCATCCAAAGAAACTTTGGTAAAGGTTTTATATAGCGCTGAAATCAAATACCGGCATGGGGAAAAAGTATGCTATTATATTCCCTTTTCAACGTTCTTCATAAGTATAATAATCCTCGTTGAAATTGGTCCAAGCCACCCGCTTCCCCCTCCACTTCTACTAGGGCCAAATATAGCCCTATAGCCCTTGGGCTGGGGCGGTTGGAAGGAGCATTGAATATGAAATCTAATGGTATATTTCTTTCTTTCCTCTCTGATGTTTGTCCTACGCCAAAGACCGTATCTAGGGCAGAAGCGTAATTATCTATGGGGCAGGGGAGGTGAACACCCATCCAAAAACCCGGTTTACCCCACAGCTTGCCCTCCTCCCAGATGAAATTTAGTTTTTTCAAAAATCTTGTCAAAACTAAGATGAGCTTGCATAATTTTCTACAGAAACGGTCAGTTTTCTTTAGTGTATGTTTATCTTTATAGTACGATAAAGTGCCTTTATAATACTATAAAGTACCTCTATAGTACTTTTATAGTACTATATAGTACCTTTTTGGTACCATATGGCTCTTTTTTTAGTTTTCACTGTCATTTTCACTTGATTTTGTAAAATTGGCTCCAACTTAACCCCCCCCCCGGTATTTTGACCAAATGACGCCACTGTTACAGGGAGGGGTCCAGGGTTTACCCCCCCCCCCCCAAAAAAAGTGTCAGACTCATACATACGTAACAAATATGCATATAAAACACATTTTGATGTGTTTTCTTAAGTTTATTTGTAACCCCTCCTCCCCCGAATAAAAATCGTGGACACACTCTTGCCTATACTATACCTTTAACAAAATTCCTGCTTGCCTGCCAGTACCAATAAATAAATGCGGTTAAGGTAAACAACGCAAGTCCTTAGAATGTGAGGCGGAGATAAAGAATGAAATCTGCCACGAGTGGATGATTAGAATGTAAATCACTTCAAACTTGGTTTTAGTCATAAAAATAGTCTTAAACGTTTGATACAGGATTTGTGTTTTCACTTCAAGAAATAACAGTTCAGGTAAAAAAAAGACAGGAAAACAGAGGAGATAAATTACATATTAAAATCAGACACTTTCCAAGTAATAAGAAAAATATCAACAGGAGTGACCTGACGGGCCATATTTGCGCCATTTCGGCGCTGTTTTGATACGGCTGTGCATTTAATGTTCGAATCGACGCATTTTTAGGGGGATGGGGGGAATGTTCATTTGGTACACTTTAATTTGAAAAACGGAGCTTTCGGCGCATTTTCATTTTTATTGCGGCAATACTTTAAACCAGACATAATACTGTGACGAACAGATGTTATTTGATAGTTGGAATAAGAAGAGTCCAAAAGTCGCCCCTCCTGCGCAGGTCCCTGTTAAAGATATATTTGAATCCATCCTTAATAACTCACAGAAGGCATTTTGGGTCTCCATATGGTGGTAAACTATAAGTAGCCTAGTGAAAGTTGTTTTTCGACATTTAGTTGTAAATTTTGTTCAGTGGTCCCTAAGGGATTCCATTAGAACATTTTATGTGGGGTGGCTACGGGCCCATTGACCTATATCATGTTCTATATGCATTTATTCATAGACATTGGCATTATTGAAGTAAATTATTGGGGAACAATAATGCTCCCCAGTAAATAGTAACATACTATTCTGAAATTAGAATTACAAGTTTATATATTGACCATTTTATGATATATTATCCGCAAAAACTTTTATAGTAATGCACATTTTTCCTGGTTTGACATTATAATACTACATGAGCAAATGTGTTCTCTTTAGCCTAAAATGACTTCACCCACGATATGAAAATTTTCGCCTATGAGCTTAATAACTTTGTTATGTCGATTTATCGAGGGTAAGTTATATATGTATATATATATATATATATATATATATATATATATATATATATATATATATATATATATATATATATATATATATATATATATGTTACCGTGTATGTCCGAAACCTGATTAATGTCGACATTCACCGGTGAATGTCCGAAATTCCTTTTTATCTGCATGGATTCAATTAGCTTTGCGAGTCAGCTTTTTCAGTCTTATTCAAGCTATGATGGTAAAATTTAAAGCTAGGTTAGGCCCAGGTTATGTTAGTTAGGTTAAATTTGGTTATAAATATCGGAAATGGGTTAAAAACCTAAACTAACCAAACCTAACCCAACCTATCCTGACATCACCAAACCTTGCATTAAATTGAAAAGTTGATGAGTAAGACTGAGCTGACTAAATTCAAGGAGAAAAAAAAAATCGGAGATTCACTGGTGAACGTCGACATTCACGAATCTTGAGCATTCACGGCAACATATTCACAGATACTGCACTAAATAGCTTGCTATAATAATAAATAAAATACCATCAGTGAATCTTTGAGAAAGTTTACACGTTCTTCCCAGTGATGTCCCTTGGGGGGGGGGGTCTTCGGAGTGTTATGCCTTTCGTAAGAAAAAAATAATCTGTAGTGTTGGCATGGAGTGTGATTGTGATGAACGTAATACCCTATAACCAAGGTCGTATCTAGGATTTTGTTTGGGGGGAGGGGTACTTTTCACGGGTAGGATTTACAAAAAAATAAAAGACAGATCAAAAAATGTTTTATATACATTTTTTAGTTGGACACAAATTTCAGGGGGGTTAAAATCCGGCCCCCCCTAGATTTGGCCTTGACTATCACCGTGATTCGGATATCGACCCAGTTGGCAAAATAATCAACTAGTTCAGCCCCCTCGAAAATAAAACAGCCAGTAATGTATCTGGCTCTAATATATAAAATTTAGATCTAAAAGGCGGCGTAATCCTCTTATATCTGATCTTCTTTCCCTGTTTCAAGATTTTAATCACCCTCTGATTTAATTTCAAAGACTTTTTCTTGAATTTGGAGTTTATAAAGATTTCATTTATTTTATCCGTGCATAAATTTACGTATTTAAAAAAAACCTGGGCAGATCGTACAAATGGTGGAAGGGTCTTTTGTCCAAAAAAAGGTTTTATTTTAAGCATCGAAATTCTGTTGATATGCATATTTTTTACGATTTTACGAGTCGAACAAATATTTCCGGAGGGAGGTTCAAACACATCAGCCCACCGCCACCTGGGTACGGTTGAACTTGCAAGTTCACCGCCACCTGTGAACTTGCAAGATTTAAATTTTCTGCATTCTGAAGCTTCCAATAAAACCAAAGAGTGCTCTCATGTAATTTTCCAAAACCTCTTCCCGCAATATAAATATAAATACATAAATACAATTTTGTTTTAAAATAGGGACACAGCAGTTCCTTCAAGGCAATCCTCACTTCCATTTCAGTTGGTGCAAATGTGACGGGAAGGCTGAGCCAAAGGAGAGTACAGTGCCTCAGCATGACCCCGAAATTTCTCTGGAGACAGGATCCTGAGCTATCTTGCGCTTTGAGTTTTTCCCCTTCTAAACTAGATACAATAATAACAAACAATAATAAAATTCCTTGCTCATATTGTATCTATTTACCCTAAGGATGTATCCAGGATTTTATATTGGGGGGGGGGGGGTACAAAAATTTTACAAAACGCGTCAAAAATTTGTTTATATGTATCTTTGTTACTTTTTTTGTAAGCCAGGCAAAAATTTTGGAGGGTGGGATCAGACCTCGTACCCCCCCCTAGATATGGCCTTGATTTAGCTTTGTCTTGAAATCTGACTTTTTTCAATTCTTTTTGATCCATTTTTGTGATCATGCAAAGCTTTTAACAAGTTTTCGTTACAAATTTCCCGCCATCGTTGTAAAATAATATGTGCGGATCATGAGTGGAAAATGTATGGAAGAAATAGAAAATTCTGAAGTACTACTACTACTACTACTGATAACTCACTGCAGCACCAAGCCGCCTAAGGCCAACACAGATACGCACGCTCCTCCTCCAACCTAATCTATTTAAAGCCTCCCTCTTTACACCCTCTCAGGAAGTTCCCATTACCTTTAAATCTTTATTTATGACATCCTCCCAACCAAGACAAGGACGACCTGCTTTCCGTGTAGCCCCAGACGGTTGGCAAAAAAAAATTCTCAAGTATTTGGTTAAAAAACAATGAAACTTGGATTCAACTGGAAACTCTATGAAAGGACATTTAATGAAGTCATAGGATACCGATACGAGTAAAATGAGAATATCTAATTTTTATCTAATTTATTTTAGGTGTTTAGCTAGTTTAGAAGGGGAAAATCTCCTTAATGAAGACATACTGATAAAAATTGATGAATATTATGTTATTTTTAGCTAGTTTTGGATGGGAAATCTCCAGTAAAATTACTGTAGCCAAGTTTCATGATTTCATCGAAGTGGCGGTTTTAACCTCCCCCTGCGACGGTAACTGGATCTTCTGAAAAATTCTAATTTCAACTGAAAAGTCATAACAGTCAATTACTGGTGATATCCCCCTTCTTTAGACATGCTATAACCCCTCTGACTTCTCTGTCGCCTACACACATGGGTACGGAGTTGCAAGGGCGCATCTAGGATTTTGTATGGGGGGAGGGGTACAATAAAATTTAAAAAACCCATTAAAAATGTGTTTAAATGTACTTTTGTTCCTTTTTTCGAATCAGAGAAAAAAAAATTGGGGGGGGGGGTCAAACGTGGTTCCTTCCTGGATACAGCCTTCCCGAGTTGTTTCAACATATCCCGTTTTTTGTTATTGTAATATTGCTAACCTTATCTGAACCGGGATCTCACCTATTTTCAAAATAAATTTGTTGAAAATCTAATATTGGTCTGCAAATCCGGTTGAATTGCTTAAATATTAATGATTTTATGGGTGTAATTTCCTCGTCTGACCTGATTGACTCTGTGATTACACAACTTATATGGTTGAATTGTTATTGCTTTGGCGTCATCCTTAAAGTATGATTGAAAACCCTGTTATGCTCTCTGCCTTAATTACCAAGCTGGCCCACGGGCCTACCCATACATCAGGGAGGTACGAAGTTAATATTTTAATTCATAAAATTCATATCAAATATATTATTAGTTGTTTCTATTAATATTATGTATTTGTTTTATTATACATTTTGTTGTTATCTTTTTATTATTATTTTACCATTCTCATAAAAGATATCCTATGTACGTGCCTCTCAAATCAAAAAAAAATTACCAGGAGAATAGGGCTAGCACATGAAATTTCGAGATGTTTTTGTACCTAGAGAGATTTGCTCCTCAGTCCTCACTCCCCAGTCACTTTTATACAGAGTTTTTATTTAAATCGGTCTCCTTAAGAGGGGGGGGGGCTGGACCTTTCAGTTACTTTACCTTTGATAACCAAAGATACGAAAATTGTAACGTTAAAAAATTGTCAAATGACAATGAAACCTTTTGTATTTATACTTTCAATCCGTCCAAAATTTTCGTAGGTTTATCCTCCAACCTCCCCACTTACACAATCTTCAGGTGGCTGAAAAAAATGTTTAAGTTGTTAAAAAAAAGTTATTATTATTTTGCTCGAATACACTGATTCTTAATATTTTTCTTAAAATTCTTCCTGGATGATAGGATCTTACCAAAACGCAAGGAGCGAAAGTTATAATCAATTTTTATAAAAATTATAGTCAAATGCTATACTTTTGTAATATATAGAATTCATAATATTTTCATGGAGGAAAGGGGTAAAATACTGAGTAACATGCAATGGAAATTATTCAACTAAACTCAAGTCACGCCATCATTAATATATCCCACATGAACCTTTCAGATGCATACTTATTCTAGGTTTAATGTCAAAACACTTAATTGATTCCTAATTTCATATAGACGCGAGAATATAAACTGGAAATCTAAAAAATGCAATATAGCATAAGATTGGAATCTAATGAAAAAAAAACGAATAATATAAAAGAAAATTAATTAAAAAATATTAAAATGGATATAAAATAAATTCAGTACTAAAAATATCACTCTATCAAAATTTAAATCCTTTTCACCGTCAAACCCTAACTAATTCTTGATCCGAACATTCTAAAACATGATGTAATTTAGAAGTCGATTCTAAAACATTCATCATGCTCAGCCACAGGAGCAAACACATTAATATCTTGGAAATATTTCCCCTTGAGATTATCGGCAATTTAATTTTGAACATATTTTATTTTACCAACTTCGATTAGGCCTATGGGCGACTATAATTTGGCAGATTGACCTTATTCTTTTGCATATTTACTGAGATGTTTTTAACCCCCTGAGGAATATACGTCTAGTTATAACTCCAGATACGAACCGCTCTAGGTGATTAACACATTCAGTGCCTTCGATTGTAGACTACTTATCCGACAAGCCCGATCACTTATTCCTAGCGTTTGCAAGACGTATATGACGTCAGACATTCGTAGGCTTACTGATAGTTGTTGGATAAGTTCCTACTAGCCCTGGAAAATGCAGAATAACTGAGGGGATAAGTGATCTTATCCTTAAACTTCAGTCTTTTCAAAAATGGAAAACATATGTGAAATTGTGCGCGAGAACAAAAGTGAACGTGAATGTATGATGTGACACATCTTGAGGGATTTGTAAATAAGCCATGTTTATAGTGAAGTATGCCTACACGAGGTTAATGCTTTTAGTTGCCTAGTTAAATTGACCAGATCGTTACAGTTGACAAGCAGATAAGCTTTTGTTGTTATCTTTCACGGACTACATCCGGGGAAATTAACGTTGAGCAGATAAGAGACGCTCGAGCGCGCTTGTTGGGATTAAAGTTAAAATTTGCCGTGAGCGAACCTATTGGCTAACTACTTTGACGTCACGTAGCCAATTTCGCCTGAAAAAGGCAAATAAAGATACGGTTTAACAAGGGGAAATGACACTAGTTTCTTATAATCTTCTAATAGATTTTCAACTTTTGATGTTCTACAGCCTAAGAATATTTCTAAAAAAAAATCACTGCTTGCCTACCAAAAGCTAAAGCGGATGTGAATAGTGGATTAAGACCTACTAGAAAAATATCCATCACTTTCACACTCATTTTTAAGATAAAAATTTGAATAATTGGTGTTGGTTCACTAAATCTCCCTTTTCATTTTTTTTTAATTTTGATATTCCTTTTAATTTTTCTTTGTAAATATACAAAAGAATGTCTTTGAAATATAAGCGGATTTTAATTTTTGTTAATGAAAACACTAGGAAATGTATTTTTCAAAATCGAGGAGGGGGGAGATTATGGGCTGCTAAAAGTTAAAGTGGATGAAAATCGATTAGGAGAATCTTTCTCATTTTTTCCCCATTTTCTAGTTGAAAGTTAGAGTAGGCTAATAAGAAGGCGTTTAAGCTGACCTGCAATGGATTTTCAGGCATCAATTCTTCGACCATTTAGTTTTTGTCGTGTCTTTGTCAGGTTTCTGTGAATTTAAATCTCCGCTGATACATGACTCACTGTTAAGATAATGGTAAATAAAAACGAAAAAGAACATAGAAGGAATAAAAAACTAGAAACAGGTGGACTGGCTTTTCCTCAAGGATGTATCCAGGGGGGATGATTACAGTATTTGAACTCTTCCCCTCGCCAGATTTATATCTGACTCGTAAAATGTAAATAAACAACTTTTTGACACGTTAAAGACAATGTAACGATCCCCGAAGAAAATCCTAGATACGCCCTTGCTTATTAATAATGGGACTGAAATTTAAACCTCTTTAGTGTATTGAACGAGATTCCAAATCGATTTGTCAATTGGAGAGAGGCACGGGGCCAGTGTCCATTGAATATTTTGCCCCACCTGTAATTTGAAACATACCTTTTTTGCGGTATTTCTTATTAAAAAAAACGTCTTTGGTATTTTTATTGAAAAAACTGAGAAAAACAACAAACTTCCTCCCACCCCCATCGCAAATACATTGACCCTCTCCCCCTCCTGAATTTTCGTTGAAATGACACGACTGTCCAAAATTAAGCTTTGCCTAGCTGGACCTCAAGGCCGTATCCAGGGTTGTTAAGGGGTTTTAAGCCCCCTCGAAATGTTTGTCGTACAAGTAAATACGTAACAAAAATGAATATAAAATAGTTGCTGGTGCCTTTTTTAGAGTTTTGTTTTGTAAACCCTCCCCCCCCCCGAAAAAATAATCCTGGATACGACCATGCTTGACCACAGGTCTTATTATGTCCTGGGAATTTTTGTATCTATTAGGTCTTGGAAATATTATGTCACATTTATACATGATGTCAACTCGGTTCTTGAAACAGTAACGTGTATACTACTCTTATATGTATAGAAGCGTAAATGCATTTTGAAACTCTTTCAAAGGAGAAAGAAATTCCACTAAAAATGTGGTGCGGTATCCGTGTTGGCTCTACCGCAAAAGTCTCTTTCACATGTCAAACTACCCTAAAAAAGTTATTGTTAACATGGCATTACTCATATATGGGAACGTAACTTTAAAATGCATCTTCATGTAACGATTTCACTTTTCATGAATCGTATATGTTAAATTGAAATACGGTACTTGTGACCTATGACTTACATCTTTTTTTGCATATATTTCGTCTTGATCAGAATTATTAGAGAATATATTGTTATTTGCTTGTTTTTATAAATTTATTTATAGTATACCTATATAATTAATAGCTGGTACATTTTCTTTTTAAGTCTTATCTAATTTCTATATTGACAACATTTAAATCTATGAATTGAACATTCTCGGTGATTTTATAGACATGTTGATAGCAGGTCATCATTCCATATCCATGGATAGAGTCAATTTTAGACAGGGTCCAGGACTGGTAAGGGGAAAGATGTCTGAATTTTGGAAGGATGCCAACGACTTTTGGGGTAATAATATTGCATTTTACAACTGTTAGAAGATAGATAAAACGTTTTCGTATCATCGTATCAGTATCTAGTTTAAGTTGTGTATCAAGTTTATCATCAATCGTATCAAGTTTATATATCATAGGAACATAGAAACCTAAAATTAATTGAGTATGCCATTGGTACCATGCTTCATTGATATTGTACGGAATTTAGTTTCGACCCAACACAATTTAGATAGTTTTCAGGCTATTTTTCGCAATTCCAATAAATTTGTTAGAAATTAACGTTTCTTTTTTTTTACTATGGGCCCTGGTTCGTTCTTTACTATGTTGCAATTGTCGCTGTAAGTTTTGGAGCTGAAGTCACCTTTACCGTCCCTCTAAGTTCCTCTCCCTGGGAACCATACTTGTCATTCAAATACATGCCAGCAGTGGCATTATAAAAAAACAATATTTTCCTTTGTGGGAATGC
This sequence comes from Artemia franciscana, assembly GCF_032884065.1. Classification (NCBI taxonomy): domain Eukaryota; kingdom Metazoa; phylum Arthropoda; class Branchiopoda; order Anostraca; family Artemiidae; genus Artemia; species Artemia franciscana. The sequence continues at coordinate 10,166,646 of NC_088879.1, read as the reverse complement.
TAAATTTGCTTAACTTTTTATATTGTTTTAAATTTTTATGTTCCCTTTTTTGTTGAGCCTTGGGAATCATTAACAAATTTTTCACATGACTCAGCATCTGAAGTAAAAACTCAGAAACGAATGGGCCTTTGAAGCTGTATTCTGACGACCATAGGTACTTTAATTTATTCCAGTAATAAATTAATGCATCTGAATGGTCATCAATCACTCTAGTAACTGGATTTCGCGTCATCCGGTGAAAATGTTTTTTATGTACGCGAATATATAGTTAGTTTCGATTCTAAGGTCAAGATAGATACAGCGTTTTCTTCCGGCAGTGTAAGAGAGTGCACGTGTGAATGATAAGCCGGCTTTATCACAGAAATAATTTACGTAGACTATTCTTGACGGACTATTTTAAATATCTAAAACACGGACTCTTAACAGACTTTCGTCTTCGTCTTAGCTTTCAAGTAACTCCACAAATCTTATATAGAAAGTATTCCAGCGTTTGCGACGCCATTAATCTTGAGTTACAAAAATTCAAGCAAAGTTAGCCGGATGAGACTCCCATCTCCTTTGCTTGAGTGCCAGCTATCCTGAGGGAAACTCCGGGATGAACCAGCTAATAGATGGCTCGATTAGTCTTTCGCCCCTATACCAAGCTCCTACTATTTGGGAGAGTTACTCGTAGGCTAACTTAAAAGTTAGCCTAAAAAACCGTTCAAAATGAGTGTTAATCAAAAAAGCTATACAAGTTCGAAAGCTAGCGTAAAGTGCATCCATATTGATAATTTGAGCGTCTTAGATGAAAATGTTAGCCACATGAATGATTTTTGTGAGCCTTTGAGATTTCAGGGTGCAAAAATATGTATTAGAATTAAAGATAAGAAGCCCAAGTCGCCTAGATCGGTCACAATAAATGTGAAGAGGCGATGTTGGTTAACGGGACGACCAATCAAATGGGTAGTTTCACTTACCTAGGTAGTATTCTTAGTAAAGATGGTAAACGTAGTGAAGATTTAACAAGCAGAATAGCCAAAGCTCAGGGTGTTTTTTCACAGTTGAAAAGAGTTTGGAAGAATAGGAAGATAAGTGCGCAAACCGAGATTAACATATTGAAAGCTATAGTGCTGACAGTTGTTATGTAAGGTTCTGAAACATGGGCGCTTCGGTAGGCGGAGGAGGATTGTTAGATGTTTCCCCGAGGAATTGTCTGCGGATTTAGTTATGCGTCTGACTGACCGTATTTCAAACAGTAAGCTGTGCGAAAAATGTGGTTCTTTCCTGCTTTCTAGAACCATAATGAGAGAAGGGCTGGGAGGGCTAGGGCTTGTATACGTTTTGCAGATAAAGGATGGCATATATCCAAAGATCGCTCTTTTTGGCGGGTCATCCCCAAAGAGGTCATAAGAATGGATTTAAATGAAATTCGAGGTCCATAGGAGGGTGTAAAAAGGCAGGTTTTGGATGGAAGAGGAGCCTGCCAAGCTTTTGGCCTCGGAGTACTTGGCGCTGCAGTAAGTAGTTAGTAGTAGTAGTTTTTAGCTTACAAAATGTTTCATCTCTCTAGGTCATCTCTCTAGGATTCATCCCTTTAGGTCAGAGTTTAAAAATGTGTTTCTCCAGTTAGCAAAGAGAGGATCAAACTGCATGTAACTTTCCTGCTATACAGTGGTTGAAAATGAACTATTGGCCCATCTTTTAGATAGGTAAATCAAAGGAGATCTTTTTTTAGACATTCCTACAACAGACAAGTTCGATAACCTCGAAGACCACACTGCCTTTCCATGACGAAAGTAAAACAGTTCAAAATAGGGATGAAACCTTTTAATTGACAGTGAACAGATATAAAATTATTTAACTGGCTATTTCGGACATATATACAGTGTTCATCATCAGCAGTAAAACTACTGCTGATTTTCATCATCAGCAGTTTTGCTGCTGATGATGAACACTGTATATGTGTTCGAAATACCCAGTTAAATAATTTTATATCTGTTCACTGTCAATTAAAAGGTTTCATCCCTATTTTGAACTGTTTTACTTACAGACAATTTCGCTTCTTTCGCTTTACGTGACGATGTCACTTGACAAAATTTACTGTAATCTGTCAGAACTTGGCTGGGTTCTGACAGGAATTGACAGCTAAGCTCTGACAGGAGTTGAATTTTACTTTGACAGCCGGATTTCACATCAACTCAATGAAAAATATCTTCTTATCTACAAATATTAGAATACCAAGGATATAGAAACTCTAAGCCACTGCATATACAGGGGCTTCAATTGAAGGGGGAGGGATGATTTATTTTTCCTAATATAGAGGGTAACTTGTCATTTTTTTTAAAATACCAAAAAAGCATTATGATACTTGTCAATTATATGGAACACACCCAAGAAGTAAAGTTAGGCTAATCCTAATGATATATGTGAAAACATGATGATAGTATAATGCTTTAGAAACACAATCATGGAAACTACGATAAAGAATTATGGAAAACAAGCCGCGCAGAACTTATTATATTACATACCTAACTTAGCCCCTAACCATTTCAATCTATTAAATATTCAATTAAAATATAACTACATCGTAGTTTTTCTCAATCAAAATAACCAAACCATAACCGATTGCGAAAAGCAAACTGGTTTCTGTCAGATCCTAGAGAGCAAATTCTTAAGTGTGTTCCGTATAATCAACAAGTACCGGCATTTTTCAATGAAAATACCAAATACGACAATATTTTTGAGTATGTCAGTGTGTGCGTGAAAGCACACGGGTTCTTGTAGTGTGTGAAAGCACAAGAAGACTGGCCAAATTACGAAACTGTGGGAAAGGGTGCGATATCTTTTTTCAATTGAAAAAAAAAAGATTCAAAAAAGGTATTTTTGAAGTCTAGGGGAAAATTTTTAATTAAAATTTAAAAAAGGAATTTTTGGTATATATCCTTCCTTTCAATTTGTAACTCGAGGTGAGTTAAAGGTACTTAAGTATTATACGAGAAACACTCCAGAAGTGAAGTTTGTTAATGCTAATGAAACGAAACAAAATATGACGAAACTATAATAATTTATTAGTTAAATTGTGAAAACTACGAGAAAGAATTATGAAAGGGGGGTTGCCCAGAGCGCATTATATTAAATATGTAACCTAACCAAAATACCAACTAAACATTTAACTAAAATATAGCTACTATGTATTTTCCCAGCGAGCCGAAGCTAATTGTCTGGTATTATCACAGTTAAAAGCGGGTAATGCCTCATGTTGGCGATCCAAATTCTCGAGTGTTTCTCGTATAATACTTAAGTACCGAGTTAAATTATCATTTCTATCATTATCGCCCTAGGAAGCGGAATAGAGCTATATTTTCATGTCTTACTGTTTGATCAGAGAACTTTATCGAGCCCTTAATTAGTCATTTGGCGCCTAAATAATACCAAGACGATTGTTTTTTTAATTTTCTTGCCAAAAAAAAATTCTTAATAGCTAATTTGACAAATCTTATCACGACTTTCTTTTATTGACTCCTGTAATTCCTTTAATCACACGGCGCTCGTGTAATCCCACACCGCCGAAGGTGTTTGAAAAGTTGTTCGGCGGCTTATCTGAAAAAAAAAATACCGCTAAGAAGAACCAGCTGTTTTGAACTCAAATTCAAAATTCTTTAGCTGAGACAATAAAATAGCAAGGGAATCCGCTGGGGAGGTAGGTGGATATTATTTGCTCCTTCATGGTCTGCGAAAAATATATATTTATATACATAGCAAATATTCGTACAAGTCTAGAATTTGGTATGAGTCTAGAAGAATTTACAAATAGCCTACATTGCAAATTTTGGTATAGGCTAAGTCTAGAATGTTCTTACTTCATAATATGCAGAAAAATTATAGTTAACAAATATTGACTACAATTCCAATATACTTTACCTTCAACTCCCCTAATGTTCAGATATATAGCCAAATTATATATTTCCTATGTGTTTTTTGATTTCGTCAACGTTGACTTAATTTACGGATGCATGGGTTGAAACAAGAGTGGCGTATTGCAAAATGCATGGGGAATACTGTATATAACTTGGTCTATATGTTTGCACATTAAGAAGAGAGATTAGGGGTAAAGTATAGTGGAATCACACTCAAAATGGGTTAACTCCAATTATTCTGCATATTATGAAGTAAAAAATGTTTTCTGAACATATTACCTCCTCAATAGCCCTAATTTCTATCAATTTTTTGCTCTACTATTTTTTCTAAATACCAAAAGTCGGGCAAAATATAGAAAAAATTGTCAAAACTTACAGGCAGATAGATGAAAAAAATAGCAATTCAGCGGACCAGGAGGATCTGGGGCAGGAGGCAGGGGAATCCCTGTCCCCTGCCAAAACTGGCTAGAAGTGGACTTTATAAAAATAGGGACACACAGTGAAGGGATATTGACGAATTCTCTCTGTAAGAATACCCCCACACTTCAGGAGGCAATTCAATCTGCGTTAGAAGAATTCAAATATTATGGCCAAAAATAATCATTTTCAGGATTTGACCTCCCCATCCCTAGGAAAAAGCCACTGGTCCTTCCTCCTTTAGTTGGACCGATGTGTAGCCATAGCCTATCTTATAAAAAAAAGGAGTAAAAATCACAAATTGTCTTTTAATTGGTTTGACTTTCCATTCAAGTCCCCTAGAAAATGAAAAAAGATTTTATTTAATGAGAAAGATATCTGTTAAATTTTCTCTGGAGGTTTTGTCGGTGATGGTTTAGGTCATCGTTTGAAAGACCGTATTTCAAACAATAAACTGTATAATAAAGTGGTTCGACTCAACTTCCTTGGGCTATAATGAAAGCAAGGCTATGATGGCTATACGAAGGAAATTGAGATTTCATGGAAAGGGGTAAAGAGGAAGCCCCAACAGATTAGCATGGAGGAGGTGTGTGACCGAATATATTGACCTCAGGTAGCTTGCTGTGTACAGTGACCTGTTAGTAGCTGAAGTAGTAGCCTAGTTAATGAGGTATGTGATATCCGATAGTTTTACCGTATAAAACAAGTACTCAAATAAGTTTTGAAATTAAACTGACCAGAAATGACACGCGTAAAAGAACTCCCACGTTTACGCATTGAATCATTAGCGTTTTAGGTAAATAACTAGAATGGCCAAAACATTAATAATGAGAGTTGTGAGGGGAGGGGGGTATATTATGCTATGACTTGATATTATATGCTTGGCTCAAATTTTATCTACTCAAATCATTGTTGCCGTCATTTTAGGGTATTTTGACTCCAGAATAACGATTTGGAGGCACAAGAGTCTTTTTATGCGTCATATTTATAAAATATTTGATGTATGGATTGCCCCCTAACCTAAAGGGTTGACCCTTTTAGGAAAACCTTGTAAAAAACGAAATCTAGCCCAGCGTAAATGACAATTTTAAGACCCGTTAAAAAAATAAAATACTATAACCTTCCGAAAGAAATCATTGAATTAACGACAGAAACGAATACTGACAAAAAAACTTGTCAGTAAAATTTTGTCGGAAAAATATGACAAAAAAAACTTGTTAATTGAAAAAACCAAAGAGGATTGAATCGTGTCCGGTTTGAATACGTAAAATAATGTTTAAGAAATCTTCCTACGACGGAAGAATAAAAAGGGCTTGTCCCCTTACTATCATCTCCTCTTCTTTTAAATGTTAGTCTACCCCAATTTTCACGATGGTTGGTGTTTCCTTAATCCCCCACTAATACCTTTGCATGGGTCGCTGAAGAAAACCTGATAATTGCTATTCTAAAATTTGACAGATGAAACACTTCCTACGCATGTTATACCTGGTAACGACTTCTTGGGGATGGAATGACTTCCCCTTAGTTTTATCAGGGGACCACCCTATTAAAATTTGAAAACTTTAGCCAAAATATATTTTAAGCTATAGTACCTCTTTCCCTGTTTAAAAATTATTCGGATCACTAATAAGAAGACGATCAGACCTTTGTGCACATACCAGTATTGCCAGATGTCTGACACCACATAACTCAGCCATAGAGACGAAAATACGCTGATTTAAAGAATTCAATGCGCAGCCACCTAAAAAAAGTGCCTAATTCGCACAAATTAGCCCTATATGGGTCGCATGTTGAACTGCTAAAGATATAACTGAACACTGTGTGTCGAGTGACGTCATGTTTGTGTGTCTACTGACGTCATGTTTGTCTACTGACGAAATTACAGACCGGGACATCGGGACACAAATGACGACCGGACACCGGGACATCTTATATCTATCTATCTATCTATATAAAAATAAGTTGTCTGTCTGTGGATCAGGTGACGTCATGTTTCTGTGTCGACTGACGTCATTAAGTTAGTTGTCGTCATTTTTGCTATGACGGTGACGTCATTAAAGATATTTAAGACATATATGTTCACGTAGAAATCTATTAATGTATAAGTTTAAAATGGCTGATGAACTTACAATGGCAAAAGCCGATGAAGATGCTCAAAGAGTCTATGCCAAAAAACTTGCTGCTGATAGAGAAAGTCAGAAAAGAAAGCGTGCCGAGGAATCAAAAGAACAGCAAGGAAACAGGCTTGAGGCTAAAGAACGCAAAACCGCGCAGTTAGATGAAGATCCACCTGGACAGCGAGAGTCAAAACATATCAAAACTGAAATGATAGCGATGATGATTGGGTTTGGGATTTTGACTTGGATAAGGTCATCAATGCCTACCAGATTTTAGTTAAAAAAACAAAGGTTCGGCGATATGTATTTCATAGTGAAGCTGAAAAATAAAGAAGTAAAAGAAAACTGAAAAAAGAAAAAATGTAAAAAACTAAAAAATACTAAAAAGAAAAAACACTCAAAGAGAAATTACAGACCGGGACACAAATGACGACCGGGACAGAGGGAATATAAATAACGACCGGGACACAGGGAATATAAATGACGACCAGGACACAGGTATTTAAGAATATCGTTCAAAGACAAATTTTTAATTGTAAGAAGACCGTTGAAAGAGAAATTTCTAATTGTAAAATGACTGAAGAACCTACAATGGCAACACCCGAGGAAGCTGCTCAAAACGAATGTATTCAAGCCGAAGTAGCTGAGTTGGTAAAGCGTTATGTTTCAGGTTCTAGGTCCGAGAGGCTCCAGGTTTGAACCTTGGCTTTAGCATTAATACAAAAGAAGAAAAAAACTAAAAAAGGTAAAAACTACAAAAAAACTAAAAAGAAAATATATGGCGCGTAACTAATATGGCGCGTAACGACTTACGCGCGCGGGGGGGGCTTGGGGGGCGCGAAGCGCCCCACCAACTAGGTGTTGGGGTGGCGCGAAGCGCCACCCCAACAGCTAGTAGGGAATATAAATGACGACCGGGACACTCAAAGAGAAAGCGACCGGGACACAAGGAATGTTCGATTAGCAATCACCATCAACAAAGCACCGTGACACAAATGACGACCGGGACACAGGGAATATAAATGACGACCAGGACATAAGTAAAAAAAAAAACTAAAAAAAGGTAAAAACTACAAAAAAAAACTAAAAAGAAAAAAAAAACTAAAAACTAATAAAAAAAAATAAAAAAGCTAAAAAACTAAAAAAACTAAAAAAGAACAAAAAAACAAAAAAAGAACAAAGGTTCGTACAGACAACGCTATAGGTCATTCCAAACAGCGGGGAAAATTATACTAAATATCAGAAGATTTCGAAAATTTGGTTTCACACGGAATAGGACAACTGAATAGGGATATTCTAACTACTAGTCGATCATCTTTGATGGACACGTACACTGAAGCGTATTCTGGTGTGTAGTGAGGGTTTTTTTGGAGGGGGTGAAGAAACCTAAAAAAGGTAAACTTTACGAAACATACCAGAAAGGCTGGAATAGTTTAAAAAATGTAGGCTTCAGGGAGACAGAGAGACAAAAATTCAGGGAGACAAAAAATGTAGGCTTTCAGGGAAAGGGCAATAACTAAAATGTTTCCGGAGGGAGGGGGGACAAATAATACGAATATGAAGTTTCGTTTGATGATTTGAATAAGAAATAACCGGAAGTTACAGAAAATTTAATATAGTGGCCCAGGCCCCTGTTTCCCCTTTGTATACGTCCCTGGCTTCTGAGGAGTCTGGACCGAAGGTTCTTCCTGTGTGTGGTCCTGGCTTTTGGATAATTCAACCAGGGGTGGTTTTAGAGTTGCATGCCTTTCCCCAAGAAAGATCGAAGTCGCGCTAACTGACGGGTTGGAGGGGATAAAATACCTCCGATGGGGGAGCCAAATTTTATCAGTGCCTCCCTCCCTAAAATTAATTGTATCCTTTTTGAAGCCAACGATATCATTTAAATAGATGCCAATTTTTCGAGTTGTTTTTCATGAGCCATGATGACTGCTGGCTTGCAGCTATTAAAATTTAAATAAAAGTACAAAGAAAAATAATAATTCGGATGGTAAATTTTTACGAGTACAACGAACTTGGGAAATTAATCTTCAAGTTATTCACCTGAGTATTCTGCGGTTTAGAGAATATGTGCCCAGATCATCACTCATCGAAAAAACGTAAATTAGAACTGAAATGCATAGAAAATGCAGGATGTGGCGAAGGTTTTTATTACGACAATTTGTGTCACAAAGGGTGAATTTATGTAGCTAAGAACAGTTATTACGGTCATGCAATTTGGAATCAACTTCAGACTTGTCATATATCCGTGCCACGAGTGAACGTGGGTTTAATTATCATGGAGAACCTTGGTAAATTCGCTGAAACAGCAAGAAACATAGACTACAGTTAACAAAACAAAAGACGAAAAAAGGGAAATGATAGGTATAAAAAATGACAACCTAGAAATCTCAGTGAGCAGTTTGAGTAGATCAGAAAATCCCCTTCCTATACATATTCCGGTTGGGATCTGATTAAGAGTGAGCACATATCTTGCCTGTGGAACGTAGTCAGAAGAGTCTCCGTGCAGGGGGGAGGGGGGTGCCACCAAGATTTTCTGGTGCCTTCGTTCGTCTTTTTTCTACCCATTTTAAAAATAAACTTTTCAATTTGGGCAATTATTGCCACCCATCACACTGCCCCCCCCCCAAAAAAAAAAATTGCTCTGGATCCATCTTTGTCACCATATACTAGCCTACTTCTCAAATACCACATTTTCACTTTTTTTTATTTCCTTAATATCGCCCATATATGTAGTGTTTCGGCCAAGAAGTGTTTCTTTCCTTTTTGCTGTTTTTCTGATTATGAAGAAGCATAAGATATCAATGAGGGTTTCCCAACTCTCCACCATCTAGTATACTTTTTGGGCACTGTTTGTTCTGCCACGCGTGTTGCGCTTCCACCACGCTATACCTCATTTCTTTGGGCATCCTACACATCGCACCACGCATTGCACACTCAACGTCATGTGCTGCATTCTTCCACCACGCAATTTGTGCGTCAACTGATGGGAAGGATTTTTTGAAAAAGTGTAACCCTTCAGGTATTAATCGCTAGTAATTATTTCTACGTCAACCTGCTCTGGTCTTGAAAAAAGAATTAGCCCGTTTTCAATGAATCCTCTAAGCCAATGGACCAGTAGCTTCCTGTGACCAAGAAGTTTTTTTCTGCGACAAGCTTGAAAGCTTACCGTATCTGGTATTAATAAATAAATAAAAATAAATATAGTTTGTGTTAATTATAATACTTTAGTTTCTCTGCTGACTGGCTACTACTACTAACAACTCACCACAGCACCAAGCCGCCTGAGGCCAACAGAGCTATGTAGGCTCCTCCTCCATCCCAATCTATTCAGAGCCTCCATCTTTACACCCTCCCAAGAAGTTTCCGTTTCCTTTTAATTTTTCTTTATGACATCTTCCCACCCCAGACCAGGACGACCTGCTTTCCGTTTAGCCTTAGATGGTTGGCCGAACAGGAAAATCTTTGGCAATCTGTCATCCTTCATCCGCAGAACGTGCCCTAACCATCCCAAGCTTTCTTTCGTTATAGCCTTAGAAAGCAGGATTGAACCACACTATGTCTTCGAAATATCCAGAACTTCTGTATATGTTTTTCACTGTCTAAGAAAAGGACCTATCCCTATTGGAACTCTTATCTGTTTCGTCATAGAAAGGCAGTGTGGTCCCTGAAAAAATACCATATCATGTTTATCCGTGACATTATTGAAGCCACGTGTTAAGTGTTTTACTGTACGTTTAAGTGGTCAACATTTCGAATTCCATCAGCTTGAGGAACAAGTTTTCACATCATCTCTGTCTTATCAACCTCATTTGAGTCGCCTAAACCTGAAATTTCAAGTTTATGAGAAATCCGGCAAGGCCAAGTTAGAAAATCGAGTTTATGCGGAAGGTTAGGCGAAGTCGCAGCGCAAAATGAAAGGAAAAGTCTAAAGAAATTCAAGTTGTTGTTTTAGTTTGTCCTAGTAAATGCCCCCTTTCCTTTTTATCTATGAATGCTAATATTGTTGTCTTTTGTCAGTATTATCGAGTATAGCTCAAAAAGACCAGTAACGGTTCTAACAATCAAAACCATAGACATAGGACTTTGCTTCTCTTGGGGGGGGGGGGGACCCTGTTGCATAAAAGCTGTGTTCTTTAAAAAGATCAGAAAGTTTCAAAGAAGAATACTAAGTTTCTTCGCGGGAGGGGGTGTGCTCTCTAGCTTTTCACAGCAAGCCGTATGTTACTAGTCTCCAGCTTTAACCCCCTTGCCCCTTCTACTCTGCACATATGGTCAATGGTCACGATCAAAGTAGACGGGTTTGCTTTAGCCAATGAAGAGGAGTAAATCTTACAGAAAAAGGAACTGCTCTGGGTGTAAAGCTTTTTTTTAAAAGCTTAACCTATGAATTTTTTTCGAAGTTCCTCCCCTTTGAACAATTTTCTATGGTTGCCCTGGATTATAACGGAAGATATTTAATTGAGACCCTAGCGTTATTCCCCTGCCAAATTCCTAGCCAATGCCCTGATACTTCATCAATATTATTTTTCTTCTTCTGGCAGAGTTTTCACCTCCACCGATTTTTTGCGAGATCTACTAAGTTCCCAACCCATATCCCGACGAAACAGAAGATACCAGAACTATTTTTTCGGTAGAAAATTTGTAGATAAAGGTGACTCTCAGGCTTAGAGCCATCTACTGATCTCTATCAAAAATCTCTTCATCCGATCAAAGCCCATTCCACGCTTCTATCGGTTAAAATTTTAAACAGAGGATAAATTTTTTAATAACCTCTACCCAAGGCTGTATCCAGGGGACGTAACTAATGAATTTAAACACTTTTTGCTATAAAAGAGTAGGGAAATAATCTCTCTTCCCGTTGCTTTTATTTTAGTTTTGATTAGTGTGACCTAAAAGCAGGAACGCACGAGGGAGAGGCTTGGGGCCAACCCCCCAAAATTTACGTTGTTCCCAAAGTTCATGCGTGCCTGCCTAGCCTGGACTGGTTGATTAGAATGTGTTGTAAAGAATTCGATAAAAAAATTGCATCTTGTTTTGAGGTTGATTGTAATCTTAACCACGTGTCCTTTTCGTCTCGCCTATTCTTGCCTTACCAAACCCGGTAATTTGAATAATTTTATTAAAACCATAATTGAAAAATATTATCATCCTTTCGCCTATTTTATACCCAATTATTCGTCATGTATGGCTTAAATTATCTGCTATAAAAAATTAGAGAGTAAAACAAAGGGTAATTTTACGGTAATATAATAATCTATTGTGATAAAAGATACCAAAAATAAAAGAGAGTAAAAGGGATAAATAAATAAAAGAGAAAAGGTCATAAGTGCCGAAAAGTGAAATCTCACCTTTGAAAAGTAAAAACAATTAAGCACATTTAAGACATAGTGATCGTAATTCTAACTACTCTATTTGTTTTCATATACAAAAATGCCTAACAGATGTTAAAACACTGAACTGGAAAGTTAAAAGTGATCTTATGCTCAGGACTATTAAGGTCTTTAGAATTTTATGAGGAGTTTTTCACTTTTCGCCACTTGTTTTACACCTTAGATCGGCCCTTATTTTTTAGGTGTGGCATACATTGTGCCACGCTTAGTTAGACTCTACCAAATAGTGCCACCTGTTACATGCTTCTAAAAAATGTGCAGTGTATGGCTCATTCCCACTATATGCTGTAGTTACCATAAGGTGTATAGGATCTTGAAAGTTGGTGACCCCTCGTAATTATGTAGTTGAAAAGAATAATCTTCTCATTATCAAGGTATAGTCTTTTTGATTAAGCAATGTAGGGCTGCCATATGTATCAACTATCCATGCATCTGGCGTGTAACATCGTGACTTTCGAAAAACGTCATTTTCTGATATGACTTTCAGACTTTCAAAAAATGTCATTTTTTGATATGACTTTCAAGACTTTCAAAAAATGTCATTTTCTGATATGACTTTCAGACTTTCAAAAAATGTCATTTTTTGATATTCTATTTAATCTTATGTCATTTTGATATAGTATATTGCTTAACAACTGCACCGTCAGAGATTGTCAAAAGTGGACAAGCCCACAAATTTATCTAGTACGATTAAAAACTGTTCTTTAGCAGAAAAGCGTTCTATTTGTTGATAGTTGCGAAACTTTATGCTTCCCATTTATTTTTATTTATGGGGAGGAGAGCTGATACTTCTGCCCTTCTTTTTGGGCCTATTAGCTATTTTGCACTCCAATTTTATTTATTTCAGTTTTATGTTAATTGGATATTGTATGTAGCTTAATAAGGGTTCCTCAGAAATTATTAAAAAAGATAAAGCCGCAATTTTTCTACAGGAATTCCAGAAAAGACCAACATTTTTTTGAAAGTTGGAAAATGGTAATCCGTATTTCTTATGCATTTTGATCTTTATAGGGAGGCTGTTACCCCTACCCCCTTCTGTGGACCCTCTTTTATATTGATACTTCTTACTTAAGGTAGTAGTTATACAACTACAGTAATAAAGTAGTAATTATTTCGATCTTAAAAATGCCGGTTTCAGATCTCAATCGAAGTTTTATTTCCACATATTGCACAATCAAACTAATTAGAATAAGTAATAAGTATCACAACATTTGCTATTGTTGCTCGTGACATTTATAAACTGCTAATCATGTGTATTAATTATATTTAATTACGGTATGTATTTCCGTATAAAACCTTTGATAAACCGATATCAAATGTATCATTTCCTTTCTTTTAAGAAATAGGAGGCAGTTCCATGCATGAATGTATGGTAAAGCCTGAAAATGAAATGGTAAGGCCTGAATGCTGTCGTTCATTGACAAAGATTTTGAAGACTAGGTTTCTTTGGAAAAATTATTCGGGACCCCTTAAGTGGATAGTGTTTGAATTTTGGAATTGAAATGAGCAGAAGTATACCCAATCGGATGCTAATACTGCCACTACTACTGACGACTCAGAGGAGAATCCAGTCAGCACAAGTGTGTACGCTTCTCCTCCGCCCCAGTTTATCAAAGTTTCGATTTCCTTTATACCCTTTCTGTATGACCTGATTTGACCTCTTCCCACCTATTTGGGGACGACATGTTGTTTATTTGGCCTTAGACAGATGGCTAAGAACGGGTAGATCTTTTCCAAGCCATCTTAATCTTTCTTTCTATTATTCTTTCTAATATTTGTAATATTCTACTATTATTCTAAGAAATCTATATTTATTTCTAATATTCATAGAAAACATGATCACATTTTCCATACAGATTTATTGATGGGTTTAAAAGGTACCTGTGCCTAAGAATATCCTCAGTTGATTTCCTTGGAATATGTTTAAGGCCCATTAACACTGAGATCTTATTAATGCTGAGATTTAGCTAGCACTAAGTTTGATTGTAATTGTGCCTTTTAAAAATTTTAAAATTTTTAAAATTGTGCCTTTCAAAAATTTTCCTCGGCTTCTGGAAAGGTCGATAGAACCGTACTTGACCACCGTTAATACCTTGGTTTCTAAGTATCTAATCTAGGTTTGGTAAAATGAACCCTATATTACATTTCTGGCAAGTCTTGCTGTTGAAAATACATGAACAGAATTTTTTTCTAAGTTTTAATGTATTTAGCTTTTTTTATTAATTATTTCCGCATACATGATTAAGTTGGATAATTCCAATAGTAATATGCTTAATTAATAATCTTGAACACAGAATTCCCTAGTGTTCTATAACTATACCTGGCTTGAAAATGAGACACAGAAAGTATTTAGCTGAAGTTTCTTTAGGTTATGGACATTAGGGAATGATTTTTGTCCCATGTTGGTGGCAGCCATGCTTACAGTTGCCTACATATTTGCTGGGATAATACGAGCATAGGCTCAAAAACTCTTAAACTAACGGTTTTCTTTGTCAATTTAGGGAATTATCTATTTACCCGACCATCTGCAAAACAATTCCCTGCTACAAAAATAAGACATTGACCTCAGGAGGCCAAAAATAATAATACGAAAGCAAATAATGAGAAAAAAATAATAATAAGAAGAAGGATAAAAATAATAGATGTGACCCATTTTGGGTTTTTACACTAGTACTACTAACGACTCGCTGTCGCACCAAGTCGCCTGAGGCCAATACAGCTGCGTAAGCTCATCCTCCATTTCAATCTATTCGAAACTTCTCTCTTTACACCCTCCCAAGAAGACCCGATTTCCTATAAATCCTTTCACATGACCTTGAACACACAAAAACATTGATTTAGCTAAGGATAATAATATAACGTTCTAACTTTAGTTAGAAGTCCTCCAGGTGAATTTTTCAATATCTTGGTGGGGGGGAAAATTTAAATTTTTTGGATTCCCCCCCCCCCCCCCCCTGAAAGAAAAAATCACCCTCCCCCCATAAATGTTGAGCCTGGATTATTTGAGGAAACAAAAAGCAAGTTTATTCATCTTTCTATGGCTCAGCCAAACACCAGCCCTCTTTTACATCAATACTTGCTTATGTGGGCCGGATTCAGTTTTCTATTAAAATGAGTTTTAAAAAGATTTCTAGCCCATGCTCTTATTACATCTGGTAGACCATCTGGTGGCCACTTAATTTATATTAAGAGAAATGACATTAAGGCGTTCAAAACTTAGTATTAGTTTGTTCAATTTATCAATATAATTTGGTTTATATATAATTTACATTATTTGCAAAATATATATATATATATATATATATATATATATATATATATATATATATATATATATATATATATATATATATATATATATATACTAGCTGTTGGGGTGGCGCTTCGCGCCACCCCAACGACCGGGACCTGTGTCCTGGTCGTCATTTATATTCCCTGTGTCCCGGTCGTCATTCGTGTCCCGGTGTCCCAGTGTGTGATTTCTCTTTGAGGGTCCCGGGCGTCATTTATATTCTTTGTGTCCCGGTGTCCCGGTCGTCATTTATGTCCCGGTCTGTATATACATTCGTTTTTGAATTGGTCTTTTTTTTAGTTTTTAGTTTTTTACCTTTTTTTAGTTTTTTTTAGTTATACCTCATGATTCTAATGATTGCCCTTGAGCTTTGTTGATGGTGATTGCTAATCGAACATTCCCTGTGTCCCTGTCGTCATTTATATATCCCCCTGTGCCCCCCGGCGTCCCCGTTGTAGTTGTGTCCCGGTCGTCATTTATATTCCCTGTGTCCGGTCGTCATTTGTATCCCGGTGTCCCGGTCTGTATATACATTCGTTTTTGAAATGGTATATGATGAAATAAATTTGTGTATTTTTCCCCTTTTTGTCTTTTTAGTTTTTTTTTTGGTTTTTACTTTTTTTTAGTTTTTTTCTTTTTTTTTTCTTTTTTCTTTTTAGTTTTTTTTCTTTTTATTTTTTTTAGTTTTGTTTTTCTCCTTTATTTTTCATTTTTTTTTCTTTTTTAGTTTTTTTAGTTTTTTTATTAGTTTTTAGTTTTTTTTTCTTTTTAGTTTTTTTGTAGTTTTTACCTTATTTTAGTTTTTTTTACTGGTCGTCATTTATACTCCCTGTGTCCCGGTCGCTTTCTCTTTGAGTGTCCCGGTCGTCATTTATATTCCCTATGTGCCGGTGTCCCGGTCGTCATTTGTGTCCCGATGTCCCGGTCTGTAATTTCGTCAGTCGAAAACATGACGTCAGTCAACACACAAACATGACGTCACCCGACAGACCCACACACACACAGACAACTTATTTATATATATATATATATATATATATATATATATATATATATATATATATATATATATATATATATATATATAATTTTATATTCATATAATATAGTTTTATAATTCATTTGTTTACATAACTTGTTAATTTGAAAAATGCAATTTATTATGTTTCTATGCTTTAACTTAATTTAATGTTATTGATATAAAGAAGTTAAGCAATTTGTTTTTCTGGAGATATTTTATTCGGGGACAAATTTTTTAATGACGAAACTAGCTCAGAATCATAATGACTTAATCAGACTGTCAATCAAATGTTGGGAATTTTCTGTTCATTTGCGAATGCTGATAAAAGTCTGAATATTTTGGATTCATATTAAGAAGCTTTTATCAACGAAAAATAAACTAGATTAAAAAGTTAATTAAAACTAGTTAAAAGTTCCATTGCAGCAGGTCTATCTAACAGGTCTATCTAACAGGTATATCTATCAGACTAAATTCTTATAAATGGCAAAAATATTTCCCTCTCTATTTCTCATTTTTTTCTATTTCTTATTTTCTTTATCTACTGTTTATTAGTTTACAGACTATTAGCTTACAAGACCCCTCCTTTTACAGGCTATAGAGCCTCTGTTGCAAAGAGTCGGAGCTTAGATGGGAGCAATCCCTCTTAGAAGATTTCTAGTAATTTTATCCAATAACGGATATCTTTAGTTTCATTTTATACAGCTTTTTTCAGGGTTATCCCAGGGGGAATATACCACCACTGATCTCGCACTCTTTAAGCTGAAGATTAATAAAAAGGCTTAAAAACAGATTTTAAGCGGGGCAACGCTTAAAATCTTGTTGGGGACAGGGGTCTGATCATTCCATAACGGCTATGCTGGTGATGATGTCTGAATTTCTTCGGAGGGCTTTTATTGACCCAATATTGTTATCTGGGGCATGCCCTCCCGGTCCTTAAACCTTTCTGCAGGTGAGCATAACAACGGGATATTTATTTCACATTTAAATTTTCCCTACATTTGATATTGTAGGCTCACTTCATAAATGTTTGCCCAAATGAAGGGGGGCTACGGTGTAACTCCCCTTTCCGTATTTACCTGAGGGAAGGTACTTGCTAATTGCACAGAATGCACTCACGAAGTGAAGTTAGGTCAATCATAATGAAATATACCAAAATATGATGAAAATATAATACTTAAGTAACAAAATACTACAACAAAGAATTATGAAAAGCAGTCCGTCCAGAACGCATTATGTTAAATACCTAACCACCTCTATATATTAAATATTTAACTAAAATATACCTCATCATAGTTCATTTCACGAAGGAATAAGATAATTATAACCGAATGTGAGACAAAGACCGGTTTGCTCAGATCTAACAAACAAACTTTTCAAGTGTTCTGGATAATTAACAAGTACCGAGGAATTTTCACGAAAAGCTGGAAATTTGTTTTGAAATATTTCCTTTTTGAGGCAATAGGTCCCTCTCCTCCTACTGAACGATCGATTGACCTCTCTCAATTCTGTTGTTATGCAACTATGCAGTACCGCATAGCCGAAAAAGAAGAGATTTCTTTGTCTAGTCTAGGCATTATAGTCATTGTAACGGTCTATGAACACAGAATTAACTTTAAGTGGGATACAAAAGAAATTGCGTCTCACCATTTGTTACTGACTTGAAATTACTTCATCTAAATTACTTTCAGAACATTAGTTTCAAAATTTAGTTTTTAACTTCCCATTGTTAACAATTTTGACTGGCGTCGTAATCCTGTCTGTGATATTGTTTTTGCTTTTTTTCAGATAAATTATCTCCCTCAACCTAGATATTTAAAAAAAATATGGACTTTGTCTCAAAACAAAAGGTACAATCCTGTTGAAGCGATATGCATGGAAGAACACGGGGCTGTGGGCTGTTCTTTGCGTTTTGAAAGGAGTTTCAAGGTAAAATGATCCTTCGTGAGACAAAAACAGGGTATTGGAAAAATCCCATTTTGGGTAGTGTCCAAATGTGGTAAGAGGGACTCCAATCATATATAAGGTCTTTCTAGTTTCAATTACTACTGCTACTACTAACAACTAACCGCAGCACCAAGCCGCCTGAGGCCAACACAGCTACGCATTTTCCTCTTCCATCTTTTGTTATAATAAAAAACTTAACATTGTTGTGGCTGGTTGGTATTCCAGAGGGTGTCTGAAATGCCCTCAAAGATTTTACCCCTTTCCTCTGTTCTTATTATAGTCTAAACCCTCCCGACTCCCTTGATTTGGCCTTTCTACTAGGTCACAAATATTGTAAAATTCTTAGTGTTTAAGATAGTTGCTTTTTTTTTAAATTATCTTTTTCTGCATAAAATAATAGTATTTGTCTATACTTGTATTTTTCTATTTATTTTTTTTGTTTTCAGGCTCCAAAGATGGGTAGAAATTGTCAACGCTTCTGTTCAGTAATAGTGGCTTGGTCATGTCTCTGCTTTGTTGTGTTTCAAGTGGTAATTCACAAAACACCGAATCAATATTCAGCGCCTTCCATTAACTCACGCTATCTTCTCGAAAAACTAACAGATCCTCCCGGTACAACGTCGAAAACAGAGGAAAAAGAATTCACTGATACTGACGATGAGGAGGACGTGCTAAATATAGATACTTCTCCTGCCCTAAGTGAACTAGAAACTGCTACGTTTCTACAGCGCAAACTTCACAACCTTCCGTACGAATTCTACGTACGGTTCAAGTACCACGTATTTTCTAAAAATCATTCTTGTTCTCACTTTCCCAGCATTTATGATATAAAATTCAACAACATTTACTGGCAGGAACTAATAACGTCCAACGGAACGTTTTTCTTATACGGAGCGTATTATGATAACCGTCCTTTAAGCTCTATTGGCCCATCAATACGTGTCCTTGGTCTGATTGACCGTATTGAACCAACAGTCCCTACTTATTGTCAAATGTGGTACCAAGCTAGTCAAGACCCAGTTGTAACAAAAGTGTTAGAATATAAATATATGTGGAATAAGAAATGGGGAAATTACAAACAAGGTGTATTACAACCATATTTAATTACGTGTAAGATACCAGATCCTTTGAAAGGAATTCCGCCAGTATCTGTATCCCTTGTGCAGAAGCCGTGTGATGCCGCGCGGACAAATTTACGCGTCATCAATGACAGACCAGAGAAGAAGGGAAAATTTGCTGTGTGTGTGAAAGGATTAGATTTCCTTGATGTCGACTTATCTGTGCGACTTATTGAGTGGATTGAGTTATTGAGTATTCTCGGCGCTGAAAAAATATTTTTATACGAATTGGAAGTGCATCCAAATATATCAAAAGCTCTAAAATATTATGAAAATTTGGGAAGAGTTGTGGTTACACCATTAACACTGCCAGGGGATTTACCGAATTTTCCAGGTCTTCGGCATCATTTTTTAAAAACCAAAATAACCAATAAACGTCAAAATGAGTTAATACCATATAATGATTGTTTATACCGCAATCTATATAGTTACGAGCATATTGCCTTATTGGATACTGATGAAATAATAATGCCTTTACAGACTAATAACTGGAACGAATTAATGGAGATTATTTTGACAAAAGCTTTTATTAAAGGGAATTACACAAGGGCGTCTTACAACTTCCGCAATGTCTATTTCTGGGATGATGCAAAACATTCTTACCATGGTTGGAACCCAGAGATACCCAAGTATATGCACATGCTGCAGCACATTCACCGCTCGGTGAATTACACAAAGCCTAACCAGTACGTAAAGTGCTTCCACAACCCAGAACGGGTGCTGACACTGCACAATCATTTCCCGTTATCGTGCTTGGAGGGGCAGTGTACATCATACCCAGTTGAAACAGATGATGCTCATCTACAGCACTACAGAGCAGACTGTGTGACCAGTTTGAGGAAAAGCTGTGAAACTGAATTTAAGCAGAATACAACTGAGGATGTTAATGTGTGGAAATATAAGGATGAACTTATTTCACGTGTTAATGAAACATTAAGGGTGTTAGGATTTTTTAAGGATAGGTAGCGTTTGCTTACTTGGTGAATTCAAGAGATGATATTTGAGAAAAAATACTTCAATTCTGTGATTTATTCTGATTGGAATTGTGGTATTCTAATTTATTAGCTGTTACCAGCAGATAAAAATAATATCCTTGATGATGAGTGTATAAGAGGATATACGATATATTTAGTCATTTGAAATGTTCATTTTTATTCTTGGAAATAAGTGATTTTGCCATGCAAAATTTGTGGTAAATTATTAGAGGAGTCGTAACTGAATTTTCGTTTGAATTTGACGCTTTATTTTGAAAGTATGGTATTTTTTATGTCTAATCAAATTACACAAATGACCGTAACATATCTTTCAGAATTATAGGTCGTTGATGTTGGAGAGGAAAGGTTCCTCGAAAAAAGCTGAGGGGCTACACAGGGATCCCAAATCGGGGGCTTGGAAGCATTTTCCCACCACTCCCCTAAAATACGAGAAATATCCGTTTTTGGTTATTTCATTGAAAAAACTGAAAAAGACAAAATTACCTCCACTATGCTTCTAAAAATTCCTTTTTGTATCTTTACTAAAAAAAAAAGAAAAAATTCCCCCCCCCAAAAAAAGTGAATTTACAACCACAAGGCTTCTTACAAAATGATATCTGGCAAACACGGTAAACTGATATTTTGGAAAGCTCTCTCAAATAATAAAGAAACGCAAAAACTGGTCGATTTTATACAATATACGAAATTTGGGAAATTATTTATACATTTTGAGATTCTTAGTCTTAAAATTCCAAGAGGAGAATTCTGGACCCCTTCCCCACCCCTGAGTTAACTAGTATGAGCACAAATTTCGAGTTGGGACAAAGACTGTGAACCCCCATTCAACCCCAGTAGACGTTAAAGCTACCATGATCAACGTTACTGTCACTTTTCAAGAAACTGGGACTCAAGCGGTACACGCAAAGAGAAGGCTAATTCAGACAAGTGTGATCAAATTTGAAAAATAAACGCAGAAACTTGTGTTTTTGTGGGAAATATAAGGGAATTAGAGAAAAAACGTAAATATCTGGAGATTCCATGCATTACGATTCTAAGAGGATAAGTTCTTAAATCAGGATTAATCCTCTACTTTTTGTTTGGCCGCATGTGGATGGCCAAACAGCAAAATCTTTGGCAACCTGTCATCTCTGATCCATAAAACGTGGTCTAGCCAACGGAACCTTCCTTCCTTAATAGTACTAGAAAGTGGGAATGAATTATATTTTTGAGACGGTTTATTGTTTTATATAGTTAACCGATTGACTAAAACTGTTCTTAGACCATCTCTCTACTGATATTGCAGGGGCATTGGGCACCT
The DNA here is from genome assembly GCF_032884065.1 of Artemia franciscana. Taxonomy (NCBI): domain Eukaryota; kingdom Metazoa; phylum Arthropoda; class Branchiopoda; order Anostraca; family Artemiidae; genus Artemia; species Artemia franciscana. The sequence continues at coordinate 10,145,153 of NC_088879.1, read as the reverse complement.
TAGTTCCCACATCATACCGATTGAAATACTTGTATTTGCTGTTTCTAGCTTGGCGTGACCTATTTTGTTTTCATTAAAGATGTCAGTGGTGGTAAGGCTGGGCTAGATAGGCTGCTGCCCCAAACGGTATCTTAAAGTTTTTTTTTAAACATATTTTTCATGAAAAGTTTTCTAAGAAGCATGCTCCTTTTGTTGTTTGAGGCCTCATCTCGTTCGTATCTTCAGTCATTTCTAAATAAAATTTATATTTATTTGGTCCTGCAATGGCGAGGATCAACTCCTTATTAGGATACATCGATATATACATATAACTAAGAAGGATACATATAACTAGGATACATGGGTTTTATTCTTGTCCCGGTAGAACGGTTCATTCCAGTTCTAGCTATTGAGCAATTAGAATTCTTTTGAAAAATTAAAAAATATTAGTTCTGAGTCCCAGGCAGTAACCGTGAAGAATAAGGTGCGTTTTGGTAACAGATGCCGACTCTCTGCCCTTTAACTGATTTACCGTATATAGTATTAAAATATACGTATATAGTATTTAATAGTATTAGACATAAAAAGAAACCTGAAAATTTGGTCGTAATACTATTTTTTTCCTTATTTTTGAAAGTCATTCTCTTCAAAAATGGCTCGGAAAGTAGCTTGGAATAAGAGAACGTGGCAGACCGTAGTAGAAGTAATGTGACGGAACTTTGCTGGCGATGGAGCATAATAAGTCACGCAGTGTGGCAAAAAGTGGTGTCGTTGAGGTAAAGGGAACCTCATTATATCCCCTATTTGGATATAATGTGATTAATTTGGTCGTCCAGTAGAGAGTGAAGAATGAAAGCATCAACCTCAGTATAAATATCTATATGGACAGTAGCGAAAAGTTTCTTTAAACATACACACATTCATAACGCGTTGTTTGGGAAGCTCTCAAACCGTCAAAACAATAGTTTCTCGTTGTGATGCGCTAAGAATTTGTCATTGTGCGTACGCGAAGGCGCGTTCATGAAGAGTGGTTTAACTTGTGTGTTTTTTGATTTGTTTCAAAAATCTTCAATGGAGAGTATAGGACTTTTCGCCACTGTTTGTATGTATTTATACTGTGACATCAACTGTTCATAGATCATCCTTGAATGATTCGGATTAGTAATAGTTGTGACATTACATATTTAACGGAGTTTAGGGAAAGCGGAATTCAAGGACTATCCTGTGTCCCTCTGTTATGAAAACTTATTCTTTCCATGATTTCAACAAGAATTTGAAGAAGCGAGGAAAAATATAATAGTCAACTAAATATGATCGATGATTAAGCTTTTATCAGATACTAAATTCAACTGAATTAAGGGTTCATCACTCTCAATGCTGACATTGCATTAAATCTGACATTTAACTAATGTTAGTAATTCAAAAACAATGAAAAACTAAACGCAACAGAATATGGACCACATGCAATTTCGACTGATGGAACCTTGCTATATGGAAAATATAAGAAACAAATGATTATTTTGCAAAAAAACTGCTGTATACTGAATTGCCTTCGTATTACACGTGGAATGCTAAAAATAAATCATTTGAACGTCGAAAACAGGGTAAGTCAGTCGACGGCCAACCTACCATCTTCAAAGATACCACGATGGGAAGACTCTACACCATTCACCCCAATCAACATGAATGCTTCTTTCTCTGCCTGCTTTTGGGGAATGTACCCGGTCCGACGTCCTTGAGTATATATATATATATATATATATATATATATATATATATATATATATATATATATATATATATATATATATATATATATATATATATATATATATATATATATATATATATATCTATCTATATTCACAGGTGGGACACATGGATACAACTACAATGGCGCGTAACTAATATGGCGCGTAACGACTTCCGCGTGTGGGGGGACTTGGGGGCGCGAAGCGCCCCCACCAACTAGCTGTTGGTGTGGCATTAACAGCTAGTATTTTTATATATCTACCTTAAAAATTTTATAAATCTATACTTAATTCAAATTAGGCAAATGGATGTCGTTAATCTTGTTAGTGTGAATGATTTATACTTTGCGCCCTAATTTCTGCAGTAAAAGAAGGCATTGAGGTTTCATCCGAATTTGACAAGTCACTTGCATCGGTGCAATTTGCTGTAATCGAACTACGGAGTTGAACACTACCCGTACCTAACGGTTTCGTTGTAAAATATCAGTTTTGAGCTTGTGTCTTTATCTAAATGACCAGGCAAATCGCCACCTTTCCCGTCAACTGAAACAGCACGTTCATCATAGAGTGACTTTACGTCGCCTCACTGAACTGTGAGAAAGACTTCGACCTTTCGGACTCTTCAGAATAACGTCACCAGTAGCTTCTGTAGGCAACCAGGACACACTTTTACTCCGCAGTTTGAGACCAATTAAAGCGTCTCTTTCAACTTCATCTATTAGAATTTCAGTGTCCTGTTTGCTTTTATTGAAGCCTTTGGCTTGTTGATGATCATCTATCAATTCACATGAACTTCCAAGAAATAAAAGTGCTCAACACTTTTACTGAAAAGAAGGCGAGCCAGAGGAAGAACAAAACGATAAAATCGGAAACTTCCGTCCATCTGGTTGCTTGTAGTATAATTCTGATCACAAGCACAGAAAGCGGAATAGGAGTAAAACTCATTTTTCGGGCTACGATATCCGAGTGATCCGTAGGAGCAAACTTCTGCTTTGTTTCAGCTAATTCATAAGCAAGACTTGTGGTAAAGTCCTTGTATACATCGATTGGTATATCATTGAACCGAGTTATAAAAGCATGTTTGACCCAATCAATTATGGGCTCTGCCAATAAAACTGCAATACAATTAGGAAACAGAATCCAGAAGCGATTTTCTTTCCAGGCATACTCTCGCATAGTTTGAATCACAACCATTGACAGCAAAATAAAAAGGTGGAAACGTTCCCGAATATCAGCATATGATAGTTGGAACAAATTGTTTTTCTCAAACTTTTTAAATTCACTTCCTTTTAGCTCCACAAAATTATTAGAAAGCATAATGGTCAGTAGGGCTTTATTTCGAGAGTTCATAGCCACGCTTAAGGTAGTAGCCTGACAGAGTATAATCATCGTATGAAAGATTATGCATACAAAGGCCAAAATGAAATGAGGAATCACTCCCAAGTGCTCGCGTTTTCTGCCTCAAGGTTCTGTGGCCGTCCAAAATAGAGCATCAACAATGTCTATTTGCAATAGATTATACATCTGCAAGACATCTGTTTATATCAAATACATCTGCTTATAGCTTGTAAAGACCTACGTCTGTCCAGCTACGTCTGTTTCATTAAAAGATTCAGTCAGAATTAACTTGTTTGCGTAATTTTCATTATTGTAAAAAAATTTATTTATAACTCTCAAAATAATTCTAGGCTTTAGAAACAATCGAGAGTTGCTCTCACTTATTTAGATAAATAATTTTTTAGTCAAATTAGATAAATAACAAATAAAAAACATTAAAATACGAAATAAAATAAAATAAATAATAAACAGTTAATTAGAAAAATAATCTTAAGCTTTTGAAACGATCGAGAGTTACTCTCAGTTAATTCGAGTTATACCCGATCCCAAACTGTAATCACACTTGTCGAGGGAAACGAAATTACACTTGACTGCAACACCAATAGCGCTTAATTTGGTGAACCTATAAGCAGATGTCTTGCCCAAATACTGAACAGAGTCTATCAGCAACCTCCAACATACTATAAAAGATGGAAAGCTTGATAATACTTAGATAATACTACTAGTTCTTATTAGATGATAACCCACAGCCGTATCTATTTTTAGAAGTAACCAAGAAACTAGAATAATGAACAACCCTTTAAGTATATCTACCTTTTCATGATCATCTAAAATGCTTCTTTTTCTCTGATTCCGAAAACATATAGAGAAAGGACGGGATAGTAGAGATAATATTACTGACAGCAACCGTAATGTGAGATATGTAAAGAGGTACAAAAACGAATCAGCACACAGAAAAACTCTAAAACACATAAATTTTTCAACTTGTTTTGGAATGTTCATAAAATGGTAGACTTTTTCTCGCCTTCTATTGAATCGCTCTTCTTCTCTTTACATGACGTATCCTCGAAATAATTCTGCTTTCCAAAATCTCCAAAATGACATGCTGTTTTAAACAAAGTAATGAGGTACATCCATCAAACTTTGAATCTAGTTCCACTTATTTCTTTAGGTATTTGGTGCGAGTTAAGTACCTTCCAAAATCACCCCCTTTTTTTAATATTTCCCCCGAGCAAAATTCTGGATAAGGCCTTTAAAAGATGTAATAAAGGATCAATTTGCAATAAGCTAATTTTCGGTTACCGAAGCAATGCGACACCTCAAAGATCCTTCTCATCAAATGGTTTTAAAAACGTAATTTCTGTGTTAAAACCTTACGAAACAATAAATTCTTTAGTATAAAAAAATTTTTTTAAAAGATACTTGATCTCATGTCAAATCCAGGAAAAGACTTTTTCACCGATTGAAACTTTTTGCTTCTTTGGGGTTCTGTCTTCAGGTCTGTCAATAGCTGTACAGTAAATGCCTCTTGCGCTGAAATATAGGCAGTAATTCAATACCCACAGTATAGTAAAAGTTTTATTTGCGCAAGGGTTTGTAATTTTTATTCTTTTGCAAAAATAATTTAGCTTAAAAAATACCATCTTTATACAATAAAAAGAGGATAAACATCCAAATCTTTATTTTCCTACAGAATCAACCTGCTAGAATCAAATTATATTGCCCTTGAGGGATATTAAATTAAAAAAAAAAAAAAATCGAGTAAGGTAACGTAGTGAGGTAAGTAAAAACGAAAGTAAGGAGCGACAAACGCAGCTCCTTTCATATACGAAGAAATTTCTGTTCGTTTTAAGTTTTAATGTCGCTCCTTAGACAAACGCTTCTACTGTTTGATTCAAACTTCTGCTGTTTGATTCAAACTATGCGAGAGTATGCCTGGAAAGAAGATCGCTTTTTTGTCAGTCAAATTTGTCATTAAATTATCTTTTTTATTAGTCTAGCAAATGTTTAAGTTTATAAACTGAATCAATTGCCTTGCCTGACGCTCATTGTAGAATGGCCCATATTTTGACTTCAGATGCTCGTTTGCCTCTGAATTCTAGGCGAAATTATTGGTCTCATGTTACAATTCTAAATTCTTGGTTCAACCTAACCTTCGACCATAGGTAAGCATCCCTTGTTCACCTCTCATTCAAGGCAATCAATTTTAAATTCATGGGTCAACCTGCCTGAGACTCTTGGCTGGCGATTGAATCCATTTTTCAGTATAAGTCCAACTTTCCAATATATTTGCCACTCTCCCGACGTACTTTCCACTATAAATCCCAACTATCCATTATAAGGGACAATAATGGAAATTTTCCATTATAACGGAAGAACCGAGCGTGAATAACCTTAAAGAATCTCAACAGCTTGACTCTAGTTCGGCAATGTGGAGTGATAATATGAAAGGGGCTGCTTCCTCATCAACGCCCCGCTCTTTACGCTAAAGCTTGACTCTTTCTCTCAACTCTTCTTTTTAAAACAGTAAAGACTTTAGCGTAAAGAACGGGGTGTTGAGGAGTCCTTACTACAGTTCGTTCCCACGAACTGCTTCATAAAGAAAAATTGATTGCATCTAGCAATCAATTGATATTAGGTGATATATGTTTTTTTTCTTTTCCAGTATTATATTCAAACATATATAAGATCATACAAGATCTAACTGAGAATAAAACAAGAGTCGTATTCAATCACAAACAATTTCAAAAAAAATATTTTTGCTTTCTAAACAGGTAAATCTTAGCTCCCTAATTTCACACTATACGTCTCTCAAATAAAACTTATTAAAATAACGCGCATAAAATAGCCTTTTTCTTATATCTAGCCGAAGAAATAAAATAAATACATTAATTCCTCCAAATATAGTAATAGAGGCAACAATCTTAACAGGGCCTTTTGAGGGTGAGGCTGTTCTTATTCCTCGCATTCCCATGATTCCAACGGATTTGCCTTTTCAATTTAAAAGATTGCAATTCCCAACTCGATTAGCATTTGCAATCACCATCAACAAAGCTCAAGGGCAATCATTAGAAAAATGCGGTATAGATCTTAATACAGATTGCTTTTCCCACGGACAATTGTATGTTGCATGTTCGAAGGTCGGTAAACCTGACAATCTATTTATATGCATAGACAATGGGACAGCGAAGAATGTTGTATATTCGCAAGTTTTACGTAGTTAATTTATAGTGTATATGTATATCTATTTACCTATCTATCTATATAAAAATAAGTTGTATGTATGCATTTTTGTTTGTTTGTAAAAAGAGGGTTTGCATATGACGTCATTATAAGTATATAAGGCTTTGTATATGCACAGACAATGGGACAGCGAAGAATGTTGTATATTCGCAAGTTTTGCGTAGTATATATATATATATATATATATATATATATATATATATATATATATATATATATATATATATATATATATATATATATATATTTGGCGTTGGACGGCCCTTGGACATAGATCCGAAATATTCACTTAATTGAATACCAATGTCTTGAGAAAATTTCCCTGTTGTTTTTTAGTTATGTTTGTTGGTTACTATACTACTACTTCTAGTAATAACCATTTCAAGAAAAAAAAACTCATCTGATCTTGAAATTACGAGAATTTGGTTCAAGCAAGTAGTTTCAGTTCAAAGCTGGGATGCAGGCGTTGGACGGCGTGCAGAGAGGTGTGCAGAGAGGTGTTGAAGGGGTTATGGACCCTCAGTCACACATCATCATTGGAAATGAATATGCCCGCAAAATTCCCTATCAATCAGACCATGGGAAGCAGGTGAAATATTGATAAACAGATTTAATTTGGACAGGTGAAGCGAAAAACACATGGAATGAAATGAAAATAAAAAAGTGAAAATTCTTAAATTTTGCTTCCTTTGAGCCAATGATAGGAGTAATTCTTCTTCCCTATACTTCCTCCATAGCCATGTCCAGAATTTTTTTTTGGGGGGGGAGGAAGAAACACACTTCACTAAACACAACAAAAGTTTGTATACGTGTTTCGTTGCTTTTGTACGAGTCAAACACAATTGTCAGGCGGTTCAAACCAGGTAACCTCCCCCCCGTTCCAATGAGCCTCCCCCTAATTTGAAAATTTTATCAGAGTATTTATTACTTACAAGTGGATACCTTTATATGCATTTCTTATACATCCAATATTCGATGTCAATAAATAAAACCACTCAATATTTTAATCATATCTTTTTTTATGATTGATCGCCGAACAAGTTCGTGCCAATTCAAAATATCGATTCTCATTTTACAATTCTTCACCTGGCGCTTCGTATAACAGACAGCGATCTTCTTTTCTGCCTTAGTTGTTTCAAAACTATATTTTGTACATTAGTAACCAGAAAAGGCGAGTAACACAGTTTACACAGGTCTTTATACACTTAAAGCAGTAAATTTGCACATTCGTGACAAAATTTAAACACATAAACACACGGAGCACCAATTTTACCCCACTAATGGACCACAGTGTGAACCAAATCGACCACACTAATCAAGTGAGGGTGGTAAGCTTAGTACTTCAGCTTTGGTTAACGTTTTCCTTTCAGAGAGTAAATTGGCAAAAGCAGCAGCAACAGGATCAGCCATCAGCGTAGCAACTGCTAACACTTTTTCACCCGAGCAGTAATAAGCTACAAATTTAAGATCAGCAAGGCTGCCACGGATGATGACATCATCAAAAGTAGACGCATATCCTGAAATAATGATAGAAAACTAAAGCTGTTTTCACAAGGATACACATCCTTTGGGTATGTTATTTTTTGCAGTCCTACGATTTTAATCTTTCAGTGCAAGAGGATAATTTTGATTTCCTTCCAAAACTGCAATGCAGGAAATTTTGGAATTTGGCCTTTTTTTAATTAAAAAACACGCTAAAAGGGGTTGCAAATCGTAGAAAATGGATAACATTAGGTAATGGTAATGTTGGGGGTTGTTCCCTCTTTTTCCAAAAATCGGACAAATCTTCTAAGGCTCGTAGCACTTCACGTGTAACATTAAACTTAGTGAGCTTAATATATTTGGAATTAGCGACAAAAACTAATTCTTTTGATGTATTAATTGTTACCAAATTTCCTTTTTTGAAATTTCACGGTTCCACGAACTCTTTAGCTCTGCACTTTAATATTCTGCATATATTTTGGAATAGAGTTAGAATATTCCAGAATATCTAATTTTTCATTCTTGTTGTTCCTTAATTTCCCTTTGGTTACTCAAGTTTACATGGGGGGAAATTTACATGGCTTTTTCTTCTCCTAATATAAGATGCTTTATCGTTCGTTTTTAATTCTTAATTGTGCCATTTTTGTTGGCCTCCAGATTAGCTCTCTGTTGGCTCTGTTTCCACTTCTATCTGCTTATTATGTCTGCGTCAAATAAATAAATGTCATAATAGTGGACAATCTAGATAAACATGTTAGTTTATTATTTGTGGAGTCATGAATCACCAATGTAAATTATTAAATAAAAAAACAAGGTTTTTTTTTTTTAACTGAAAGTAAGGAGCGACATTAAAGCTTAGAAATTATTCCCTATATGAGAGGGGCTGTCCCCTCCTCAACGCCCAACTATTAACAATAAAGTTTTTTATTGTTTCAAAAAGTAGAGTTGAGAGAAATAGTCAAACTTTAGCGTAAAGAGCGGGGCATTGAGGAAGGGACAGCCCCTTTCATATAGGGAATAATTTCTGTTCGTTTTAAGTATTAATGTCGCTCCTTACTTTCAGTTATTTTTTCTTATATTTCATATCTGAATATTTTTAAATTAAGACAGCTTTGATTTTGGCTTACCGTACATGAATAATTAAAACAAAATTTGCATATTAGTTTTTTTTTCTGGCTAAATGACTTTCTCAAAGTTTTTATCGGGCGATTTTGAGAAAAAAGGGGCGGGGGAGGGGGCCTAGCTGTCCTGTAATTTTTTGTTACTTAAAAAGGCCACTATAACTTTTAGTTTTATTTACGAACGTTTTTATGAGTAATAAATACACATTACTTACAAATTAACTTACGTAACAAACTACTATATTCGTATGTTGTTATTACGTATATGAGGGGATTTGCCCCCTTGTCAATACCTCGCTCTATTTCCAGAAATGGAGACAGAGCCAACAGAGAGCTAATCTGGAGGCCAACAAAAATGACACAATTAAGAAGAAAAAACGAACGATAAAGCATCTTATATTAGGAGAAGGAAAAGCACTGGATTGTTTTAGTTATCATTTTCTTAGGGGGGGGGCCTTCGAAATAGTCTTAGGGGGATTCCACCATATTTGCAGATTTTTGTTGTCTTTAACTTAGGCTCAAAATTTCTGTTCAATTTAAGTTTTAATTTGCATTATATATTAAGTTTAATATGCATTATAATTTTACTCTTTTTTTTGGCCAAATGGCTTTCTCACAGTTTTGATCGGGCGATTTTGAGAAGAAAGGGACGGGAGAGGGGGCCTAGTTGCCTTCCAATTTTTCGGTTACTTAAACAGGCCACTAGAACTTTTAATTTCATATAAGGACATTTTTTTAGTAATAAATATACGTAACTTACAATTTAACTTACGTAACGAATTTCTATATTCGTATATTTTTATTACGTATATGAGAGGGTTCGCCCCTCGTTAATACCTTGGTTTTTTACACTAATTTTGCTGGAATTCTTTAACAATGACCCCTGAACCACAAAGGCCGTTTAATTAGAATAAATACTTCTCTTGAAATTGCTAAAAATATCCTAGCGTAAATAGCTAGGTATTGAGGAGGGGGCGAACCCCCTCATATACACAATAATTTCTGTTCGTTTTAAGTTTTAATGTTGCTCTTGATCCGGCGACTTTGGGGAAAATGAGCGTGGGAGGGGGCCTAGTTGCCCTCCAATTTTTTGGTAACTTAGAAAGAGCACTAGAACTTTTAATGTCCGTTAAAATGAGCCCTCTTGCGGAATTCTAGGACTATTGGGTCGATAAGATCAGCACAGGGAAAAAAACAAAAAACAAATAAACACGCATCCGTGATCTTTCACAGCAAGGTTCTCTGATGTGCTGAATCTAATGGTGTGATTTTCAATAAGATTCTATGACTTTTAGGGGATGTTTGCCCCTTTTTTCAAAAATAAGGCAAATTTTCTCCGGCTCGTAACTTCTGATGGGTAAAACTAAACTTGATGAAACTTGTATGTTTAAAATCAGCATAGAATTCGATTCTTTTGATTTGTATATTGGTATCAAATATGTAAATCTTTCTTTTTTTAGAGTTTCGGCTACTATTGTGGCGTGTCACTCCTTACCACGAACTGGTTGATACTTGTAGCTAAATCCTTTATCATGTCAATTCTTTGTCTGTATGTGATTGCGTCAGCAAGTTCTGAGATGGCTAAACTCAGATTATAATAAACTTTTATTGATTCATTTTGTTAGTTGCGATATGTCTGTTTAAGAATAAAGAAGAGATTTTTCATATTTAGATACTTCATTGGAATAGGGAGAAATTAGTCGGCAACAAACTGGTGTCAGAAGTGGGGTGTCAGAACTTGTTTCATTTTTGACGAGGTTAATTTTATTCAAGATTGAACTTCGTCGTGTGAAGTTAAATAAGTGAAAAAATATTTATTTTATTTACGGTGTTATTTTTAACAGTTAAAGTGAATTCCTATTGAAATTGAAGTTATTAACAGATTAATTGCTTAGAAGAGAGTAAATGGAATTGGACATTTAGATAGAGATACCTTGTCGGTTGTATGATTAATTAACGTTAATGTATTAATTAATTAACGTTAGCCGTGTGACTAACTTTTTATAATGGTCAGGAGAGATTCCAATTAATAGTAAATTCAAGTAGAATACGCAACTCAGTTTTGAAAGAATACTCCGTGTGGTCTAAGGCAGCTTTTCGGTGCCGTATGGGCCGGATGGACCGGTCCATACAGGACAAGTGTCCTGTATGGACACTTTCCATACAATTTGTATGGACCGGATGGACTTAGTGTCTTTATCCTGTATCCTACACTGAAGTGGGTAAGCGCTAGTCTTGTCAGAGCGGCCGAGTTTCAAGTCTCGGCTCTACAGGCTGTAGTGAGGGGGACTTCTTTTAGCTCAAAACAATCTATACCAAATTTTGCAGTAATTTTATATTACTCACACATTGGTTCTATACCAAATTTTGCAGTAATTTCGCATTACTCTCGCATTGGTTCTATACCAAATTTTACAGTAATTTTATATTACTCTCGCATTGGTTCTATACCAAATTTTACAGCAATTTTATATTATGCTCGCATTGACTCCAAACCAAATTTTACAGTAATTTTATATTACTCACGCATTTGTTCTATTCCAAATTTTACAGTAATTTTATATTACTCACGCATTTGTTCTATTCCAAATTTTACAGTAGTTTTATATTACTCTCACATTGGTTCTATACCAAATTTCGTAGTAATTTTATGTTACTCGCATTGGTTCTAAGAAAATTTTGCTGTAATTTTATATTACTCTCGTAGTGGTTGACGGCTGGATGCCACAGCGACAGGAGCTTGTAAGTGACAATAACACTTACCAAACATCCCATAAGTAATTGGAAACCCAAAGTTGTTGACGGAGCCACCGGATAAGTGTTCAAAGTTGTTGACGGAGCCACCGGATAAGTGTTCAAGAGACTTAAAAAAGCTATTAACGACTGACTGTTGAGCCCAAGACTAGCACGTCTTCCAGTTCGTCCATTCCTTCCAGTCTTAGTGGCTCCGACGCCAGGTGGGAGACATCTGCCTTGGTAGAACTGCAGTTGAAAGCTATCACACGTCTACCACTAGAAGCCAAGACAGAAAGTTCAGAGGAACAAGGAGAAAATGAGTCAACCCTATCCAAAGATAATTCAGGCAATACTGTCGTTGGCATAGATCAACGCGTCACTATGAACCAAGAGGGAATTGTAGCCCTACTACAACAGACCGTAAGGTTGAGTATGGAAGTGATGAATGACCGTTTTGCTAATCTTGCCACGCACTTTAGTCGCACCGTTCACGCAGGCCAAGCTGCAATTCAGAATACAACCCTAACAACTGGGATTTCGCTTATTTCAATAGGAAAGTTCAGCAATGAGGGGGACACTGATACATACCTCAACACCTTCGAGTGTGCAACTATCCAAAACCAGTGGGACAAATTGACTTGGGCAGTAAGGCTGCGTGGTTTGTCGACAGGAAAAGCCGCCGAAGCTATTTCGATGCTCCCACCAAACCAAATTAGCTATTATAATGAGGTGAAACGGGAGGTTCTTCTTAGTCTTGGGGTCACATCAGAAGTCTACCGAGTTCGTTTCCGCTCCGAACAGAAGGAGGCAGATCAGTCTTTCATTGACTATGGGAGGAGACTGGAGCGACTATCTATCAAATGGTTTGAGTGTCAAGATTACAAAACAGAAACAGATCCTGAAACCCTCAGACAAAAATAAATTATATCCTTCGACTGACAATGGTTGAGCAATTTCTAGGTTCTATAAAAAAAATAATCAATTATACATACGCCTCAAAGAACTCGACCAGCCGCCTTTGGAGGAAGTTCTTTCTTCAGTTAAAACTTTCGTCTTTGGAGGAAGATTAATAGATGCGTTTTTTCTTGCCAGAAGAGAAGAGAATCTGGTTTCGAAGAATCTGCCATAGAAATAAAACAGATCTGAAGAAACTCAAAATCACGAAGAGAAGCCTAAGACAGAAAAGAAAGATGCAAAAAAATATAGCCGCTTGCACCTCCCCGTCACAGAAGAAGTATCAAAGCTGTTATAACTGCGGGAAGAAAGGGCATATGGCTAAGGACTGCCGACTGCCATGGAAACGAACTCTTCTAGCTCGAAGCCCTAGCCCAATGGAAGATGCAAGGGAACGTTTCTATTTCGAAGGTGAAATTAAAAAGCAACAAGCAACTTTCTAGGTCGACAGTGGCGCCACCCTGTGCATCATGCATAAGTTATAAATGCCAGGCGATAGCTTCCCTTCAAAGAAAACATAAGTTTTTTTTCGTAAATAAAAAACATAGTTTCTTAGCAAATATAGAATAGGCAAAAATAAATATGAGTATAGTCAAGTATAGTTTCTTGGCTATATTTACTCGAGGGTCGCCTCGAAGGGCATTTGTCGCAAGATATTTACAAGGAATTTTTTAAATGTGTTTTGATTTTTATTTTATATCTGGTATAAATATAATAATTTCTTTAAATTCCTGATTTGTAATATACTTGTAATTAAACATATGCTTTAGTAAGTTATACATATTTTGATTTTTGACAAAACCTTGTGATCTAAACCCTGTAAGTTTGTTAACTACATTTACCTGAAGGGTCGCCAGTACTCATTACCCCACTACAGGCAAGTTTGAAACAGAATTCCCGGAATTTACAGGATCGGGTTTATTCATTGTGCCGCCAAGACGTAAGAGTAAAAGTGAGCTTCCTTGCACTTTCAATCCCAACAAAACTAACCGATACTTAACTGTAAGCAGAGTATAGGTGAAATTTAAGTATAGGTGAAATTTAACCATAGGGAAACAAATTTTAAATATAGGTCAAAATAATTATAAATTTAGGTAGTTATAGTTTCTTGGCTATATTTATCTCAAGGGTTGCAACTTTTTGAAGGGTATTGCCTAATAACAGACAGGGTGAATCACAGTCCCAGGAGCTTCTAGTCCTGGCTTTATCCACTATGCCGTCACAAGTTGATTCCTACATAAATTATTCATATTTTAGTTCGCTTTGTATTTATATGGTTTTTTTTGTATTGTCTCGTTCGACCAAGACCGTACCCAAAGAGAGGGGGGGGGGAAGTTACAGGATTTGAACCCCTCCCCCGAAATTTTTGTCCAATTCATAAAAAACTAACTAAAATGCATATAAACAGAAATTTTCGATGGGTTTTTGAAAGTTTTTTTTGTGTGTAACCCAACATCCCTCCCCCCGAACAAAAATCCTTGCGTTCGACACTTAAATTTTACAATCCTAACCTAGCTGTTTATATATATTTTATCTTTTTGTCTATCAATTTATTTCCGGATAAATAAATAGCCTTCATATTTTCAAAAAAAGAAAAAAAGATAATATTACCAGCATATCTTATGCTTTTGCCAAAAATTTGAGTCCAAAAGAATGGGACGGTTTTCATTGGTCGATTCTTCCCCATAATATTGAAAGCAGCAGTGCGTCCATGAGCCATTGCTAAAGACCAATGACCTATGCTAGTTCTCTGTGGTGAGGATTCTGAGTGAAGTGTCAAGGGGAAATTTGCTATATCACCTGCAGCGTAGATAGATGGCTCTGACGTTTGCAGATGCTAAAAAACAACAATATGATAAACGTAAAGACTAACGCAGACATCAAAAAAAAAAAAAAAAAAAAAATGGAAATCTTATAATAGCTGGACCTTGAAGCGATATAGAATCGGAAGGTAGATTTAAGCTTGAAGATTTTAATATTGGAAGGAAAATTCCTAAAACTAAAGAAAAAGACTCATCCTCATTAGGTTTTTAAAATAATTGTACAATCTTTCAATAAATAAAAAACGAACAGACAATAAGTCACAAAACGTTGACAGTAAAGAAAGTTAGCCATTTTATTATTTAACCTAGGAAGAGATTAAACACTATCAGTACCACTTATCGAGTGGAGTGTGGCTATTTATTGAAGAAGCAGAAAACTTCAAAGAAAATTGATATTTGATAGAGCTAATCTATAATACAATAGAATTAAGCAGCATTTTTATTTTTAAGAATTATTTCAAGTCACAATAGCGTCTGCACAAAATAGTCCTAGGTTACCTCAGGTAATCATGACAGATGAAAAAGGCTAGTTGATTTTAAGTTAGTAGGCCTATTTGTGACCGAATAGTGCTCTCTTTACCTTCCACTGCCAGTTCAAACTTCTACAATGATACTTACCAACAGTGTTTCAAGTGTTCAAAATATTTTCCACAATGATTTGTGGCGTAGCTAAATGACTCAGAAAATACTAAAAGGGAAAAACATTATATATCCACATTTCTAAAATTAAAAAAAAACAACTCCGCAATCATTGTATTTTAATAATTATCAAAGGAAGTTCGTCAGAAGTCCTCAGAAATCAAGAGAAGAGCAAAACTTTTTCCACATTAAGGAGCCA
Organism: Artemia franciscana; assembly: GCF_032884065.1. NCBI lineage: Eukaryota > Metazoa > Arthropoda > Branchiopoda > Anostraca > Artemiidae > Artemia > Artemia franciscana. The sequence goes on along the minus strand of NC_088879.1, from coordinate 10,129,888 downwards.
AAATTAATTCATATTAGCTAAGCTTCTCCAGAGGTGAACTGTATTGTACGTAAAAGATACAAAAGATTCCCAGCCTCTTTGCTCCAAAAGGAGCAATGGCACTTCATGATGAAGTTCTTAAGACAAACAAATTAAACACACATAGAGAGAGGGATTAGCTATCAAATGAGTCATTCGACTTTACTTTGCAATCTTGTGTTAACCTCCTTGCCTTATTAAGGATAAATTACTAGACGCATCCTAACCATACAAAAAAAAGAAGTTATGTATATTCCTTAGAATAATAATAGGTACTTGTATGACATACGCCCTACCTAATGTTCTTCTAATATGTGTATCTGACACTCAATCCTAATGAAATCTACCAAAGTAAGATAAGAATATAATACTTTAGAAACAAATTCGGGCTATATATTTACACATTAGGGGGAGGGAAAAAAGTATAGCGGGTCTGCATACTTAATGTGTTAGGTACAATTATTCTTTATATTATGTAGTTAAGCATTGTTTTTTGACTTCGCACTGTCCAAATACTTCACTCAAGATACTCAAGATAAAAAAAGTACAATGGCATTTCACGATGGAGTCCTTGAGACAAACGAATAAAATACACATAGAGAGGGACTAGCTATCAAATGAGTCATTCAACATTGCAATCTTGTGTTAACCTTCTTGCCTTGGCAGAAAAAAATTACAGATAAATAACTAGCCGCATCCTAACCATACAAAAAAAAAAATTCAAGATAAGGGTGGGGGCTCAGAGCCTCTAGTTGAGGTTTTTGACAATGACATCTCGACTGGCTATGTCAAATATGTCATGAATGGCTCATGAAATATGTCATGAATGACATAGCCAAAATGGCTATGTCACATATGTCATAAATGGCTATGTCAAATATGTCAACAGGTATTTTGATCCCTTTCGGGCAAAAATTGGCACATTTTGGCAGAAAATGGTATTTTGGCACAAAATAGAATACTCTACTTTGCTGTGGCTCGGTCTCTTGTTGCTCAAAAAGGTCATAACCTGATGATAGTTAATTAACAACTAAGGTAACAGACGCAGCATTCATGCCATTATCAGCAGATGGTTTAAGAATAAAGAAGGAACTCTATGTGGTATTCATGTCATACTGTAAGCCGTTTTTCAAGACAATGAGGGGGGAGTAGCTACATTTTATTGAGGGTTTTAGTCCATTCAACATCGATTGGGTGTCTCAAAATTTCAATTTTCTGGCAGTTTTACTTTTTTGAGTGGAAATTGGATGTTTGATGGCACCCTGTTGCAAAAAACGCCACTTTGCTTTGGCACGATCTCTTCTGTTATTTACAAGGGTCATCACCTGCTGGGGCTTTATAAAAAAAAACATAAAGCTCAATGCAGCATTCACGTTATAGTTTAGAGCGTTTTTTTTTTTACGACAGGCTGAAAATATCCTGTTTAGGGTTTTGAGGTGGGGGGAGGGGCATCAAATGAGGGGGATTTACAAGTACTAATGCCACCTATATTTTTTCGCTCTCTTTCTGTCCATATTTTGAAAGATATCTTTTTGGGGTCGGGAGGGTTGAACAATCAAGTTGAACAATCAACTAGCTCTGTTAAAACTTGTACTCCTCGGGATTTTGACCCTCTTTGGGCCAAAAATCGTCTTCTGTGGCGTAGACTGGCAGAAAACATCACTTTACTGTGATTTGTCAACATGGAGCTCAAAACCTTCTTCTTGAAGGTTTTGAACTATCTGAAATGTATCTAGTTTTGAACTAGCTGACATCTTAGAGTAAAAAGCGATATTTGCGTACAGTAGAACATTAAAACAACAGTAGAACATAACAACTTTGCTTTGGGACGATCTATTTTAACACTTAAAGTACTAAATACAGCTAAAAGGAAACCTGATCCTTTAAATTGATTAAGAAGAAACCTCCTTAGATACACCTCCTCCATACATGTATAATAAAATTAGGGAAACATGGGAGCTCAATTTAAAAAAAAAGACCTCCATATACCCTGGTTTTCTATCCAAGCAGCCATATCCCGGTTTTCTATCCAAGTAGCTGAGCGTACCTTAAGATGGTTCGGACACCTACTTTACCCACAAAGATGATCTTTGACCCTACGAAAGCCTGTTGGAAAAGACCCCGCGGCCGACCGAAAAAGCGATGGTTCAACAGTCTGTCCAAGTTCCTGGCGATGGCAACCATCAGACCAAGTGAAGCACAAATGCTTGCACTGGACCGAAGCGGCTGGAGGAGGCAGACGTCACTCTCTACACCAATCAGCACCCGGCAGGAGACCTAAGTCAAGCAAGTCCATATACCGTCATCCAGTATTTACGCTTTGTGGGCACCAGGCTCAAAAATAAAGAACATATTTAAACAAGAGCCAAGAGCTCATGTGGCACTTGTGACGAGGTTGGAACCTAAAATTAGAATCTGTATTACAGTTATTGATTTTGCTGTTCTTTGTTTATTGCCAATTATTATAAATATGAGACGGGGGAACTATCTGGACCTCCCCAAATGGTAGAATTGGAAACGAACATGGACCGTGTGTCACTCTTTACGAGATTGCAGCTATAACTCCAAGGTTGATATAATCTTGTATAACATAAAACCTACATTCTGTACTGGATTAAGAATAAACATCGGTACAGCCACAATACCTCTAAAAAGGTTTACAAGTTGAAATAATAATGAGACCAGACGTTTGAAGGCGATAAATGTCCCCCTACCCATCATAAATTTAAAACATCATAGCTGCTACAGTATTTATAACCAAGCAAAGAGCAAACTACAGAAACAACAATTTTAAATACAAGTAAAAAATCAACTCTTATTGAAAACAATTTTTCATTTAAAGGTAACACAGTAATGGCAACTATCGTAAGATTCATTTTAGTAGCAAAAGTTTACTCTGGTAGCAAAATCTCCAGAATTTTAAAACAGAGCTTGCAATTCAGTGAAAATGGTGACGGGTCTAAATGACCATGGCTGCAGCAGTAGCTGCAATCTAGTAGAGAACAAACCACTGCCCCCTCCCATAGTAGCCAAAATTTTGGAGAACACGAAAAAAACTACCTAATGAGAAAAAAACTACTTTTTCTAGCTGATTCAGGAATGGTAACCATTACCTTGTTTAGTATTAATAGTCAAACGTTTTTTGAAAAAAAATATAGGAATTTCAAAAAATGGCCAGAATTAGAAAAAGACTACTTCTAAAGTTTTAGCAGCGCAAAGCAGCCCCATCACTGGCCAAATTATCAACTTTATATAATTAATATTGTTGGTAAATACCAGCCAAATAATAGCTAATCTGAAAACCAGGACATATAGAGCGGGTAATATTTTCCCCAGAAGAGTGGAGATCCAATCAATTTGCCAATTTTTCGATGCTCATAGGAGGGCATACATCTCTTTGGCCTAAAAGCAAACGACTACACATTAATATAGAGACTGCATGTAGTTAATTGATTTAATTAAAAGACGGCGAATTTTATAAGTAGCCCACTAAGTATATCCTGTTTCTCACGGCTCAGCGATCGTGATGAGACTTTCAGAAAGTTTTTCTAGGAGGGGTGTGGAGAGGGGAAGGTATAAGACTTAGAAGTTTGGGGGAAGGGGAAAAGGCTAGTTTTTCCTTGTCCTCAGAAAATAGTATGCACTACAGTGGCATTCAATGTACTCTATTCAGAAACCAAATCATCAAAATTCCGACAATTTTTTTCGTATTTTTTCGACAATTTCGAAAAAAATTTCAACAATTTTTTCGTAAAAAAAACTTAAAAAAACATCGAACCCTCTCGACGTTTTCGTTGCTTCATATGAGGATTAGAAGTTAAGATCATCTTGATCAGAGTATTAAAAACAATTGTGATATTATTTTCTTACGGAATAAAATAAAGCAATCCTTTTTAGTAAGTATGAATTTTAATGTTTTTGCTGTTTTTTGTGGGGCGGGGGGGGGGTGTAAACAAATAATTGAACAATCTATTATGGCTAATAACTTAGGAGCCAATGAATGGGAAAGGACAGACCCCATTCAGGAATTTTTTAGATGAGTGGAAAGAGCCTTTAAAATTCAATTCTAGAATTGAGCTTTTTTTTTACAGGTGACGAATCGCCCGCCAGTTTGACTGATTATTAATAATTTTTCAAAAAAAAAAAAAAAAATTTGGACCCTTACGTACCCTTTTGACCTTTTTGCTTGAATCGGAGAGTATAGGAAACGAGTAAAAATCAGACCTTCTGAGAAATTGGGAGACAAAAAACTTATTTGATAAAATCCCACTTACAATGAGAATAGCAAATACTGAAATTTAGCTAGTACTAAAATGAACCAATCAGATTTTTCATAAAACATTTCAACCAATCCACAAGTTTCCAATCTTATAACTCTCTTAGAGGCGACGAATCAACTGTTCGGCCAGTTGTTAATAATTTTTCGAAAAAAAAAACACCAAATTTTGAACCCTTAGAGCCAAAATGTTCACCAAAGAGATGTTTGTCCGACTCGTAAAAACTTAATAAAAATGTATAGTAACACATTTTGCTTGAATCAGACAGCATAGGAAACAAGTAAGAATCAAATCTTCTGAGAAACAGGAAAAAAACAGCAGGAATTTTAATGTAGGGTCTTTTTTGACAAAATCCGACTTACAATGAGGTTAGCAAATGCTAAGATTTAACAGTTGCTAATTTTAACCAATCAGATGTTTTCTTGGAATTTTTCATCCAATCAAAAATTTCTATAGAAAATCTGATTGGCTCAAATTAGCGCTAGATAAATTTGGGTGTTAGTAAAATCTAATTTTGAACGGGCCTTAAATCAATAGCTATTCCCCACTGGTCTTTTTTAAAACACGCTATTAAATTTCGGTTACCATAGGCGACGGTATGTTCTTTTCATGGCTGCTACAAAAGGGACAATTGTGAAATTTTAAAGGAATGGCATAATTAAGATTATTATAATTTGCATTTTTACACTATTAAAGATGAATTTCCACTGTAAGGAATAACTAATCAGGATTATTTTTGTCTTTAAGAATAGCTTTAATTCAAAATAAAGTCTGTGTAAAGTAGGCCTAGACTGGCTTGAGAAAATATTGGCAGTAGGCCCGGACTGGCGTATCAATTAACTAAAAAAGACAGAAATTGGGACTCTTTGTGCTCTGCTACACATTATGCCTGAAAAGACGTATCTGCAGAAGTTTAGAGTAGTTAAATATTTTCAAGACTTCATATACCAAGAAACTTAGATTTGGGGTATACTCAAAACCATCAAGAGTAAAATTTTAGATCAGGTACTTATCCCCGTTTTAGAAAGCTGTTGTGTTGAGAAACGAAATTATCAGGAATGAACCCAGGGCCAAAATGTCCACCGAAAAGATGTTATCAATCTTAAAGTAAGTACGACATTCAAACAAAGTGTTAAACACTAGATTGCGTTTAGTTTCTATTATTATTGCTTCCTCATACTTTTTGGGAATAACACGGAGACTTGAGTGAAGAATAACAGATGAAAAGATTGTGTGAATTCCTCCCCCTTTTCAAACAGAAACATTAAAGTAGTTAGCATACCTCATCTACGTTAACGTATCCAACAGGATCTAATTCAAGTCCAGAGTCCTTAAGAAATGCAGTGGCTGGAACAACACCAAGCCCGAGAAGTAAAACATCTGCTTTCAAACAAGATCCATCAGATAGAACAACTTCTTCCAATAAACCTCCATTGCCTTTACATTCCATAATCTAAAACAAACACAATTTACAAGGATAAATGTTTTAAGGATACTTCCATCATTCCTAATTTTTACTTGCCGAAAGTTTTTGAAAAAAAAAAACGACATAGGCCTACTAATGGCAAAGTGATTGGTATCCTTTATTATGGTAAGCTATAGACACATAATAAAAGGAAAATTCTATAAATAGCCGTAGTTGTAGAAGTCAAACTCGAAAGCCTTTGACAGCCCTGCAGAACTCAGCCAAAACCAAAGTCTTAATATAGTCTGAGCACTCATGGTTTTTACACTTAAATATCATCTGAACCTTTCAGTTTTTTATCTTCCTTTATAATTCAGTTTTTTAACTTCCAATCAAATTAAATTGATTTTTTTAAATCTTGACATTCACTTTCTAATGCCTCTTTCTTTTTTGCCATTTAATTAGTATTCTGTTTAGTGTTCGGCTAAAATCTAAACAAAACTCAATTTCAAGATAAGGACGGATGTGACCTAATTTCAAACGGCGAAGCGAGCGGTGGAATAATCAGTTACTACTACCCTTCAGTTTCTGAGATAAGCCCTAGATTTACTGGGAGGAAACGAGTTCGACCAGATTTACAAAGCCGAAACTTAGCATAAACACACTAGAATAACAAAGCCTAGATCTACGTTCAGCATAAAAAGGATTGAAAAAGACGAGACGAAAACTAAATTTGAAACGATTATTGACGTTATGCATCTTTAAAATAACATATCTTCGCCTACTTCTGCCGTACAAAAACAGAAAAAATTGATATTTCGCAATTTTCTTGGAAACCAGGTTTTTGCAGAAGAAAGTCAAACTGTCTTTTTTCTGCAAGGGAACTAGGCGAAGCCAAGAAAATTCAAGCACACCAGGAAATTTCCCACGTCGTTGTATTGAACCGTTCGTTTTATTGTATTTTATTGTTGTATAGCGTTTCATTGTTCCGTTCGTTTGCTGCGTTTTATTGATCTATAGCGTTTTATTAACCCGTTCATTTTATTGCGTTAAATTGTTCTATAGCGTTTTATTTCATCGTTCGGTTTATTTTTCCATAGCGTTTTGTTGTACCGTTCATTTTGTTTCGTTTTAGCGTTCTTTAGCATTTTATTACATCGCTCTTTTTATTAAGTTTTATGTTCTATAGCGTTTAATTACACCGTTCATTTTATTGTGTTTTATTGCTCTATAGCGTTTTATTGCACCGTTCGTTTTATTGCGTTTCATTGTTCTGTAGCGTTTTATCACACCGTTCATTTTATTGCGCTTTACTGTTCTATAGCGTTTTAATGCATCGTTCGTTTTGTTGTTGTATAGCTTTTTATTGCACTGTTCGTTTTATTGCGTTTTATTTTCTATAGCGTTTTATTACACCGTTCGTTTTATTACGTTTTATTGTTGAATTGATTTTTATTGCACCGTTTGTTTTATTGCGTTTTATTGTTCTATAGCATTTTATTCCTCCATTCGTTTTACTGTGTTTTGTTGTTCTATAGGGTTTTATTGAACTTTCCGAATAAACAAACTTTAAAAACATTTTGAAAAATGCTATCATCTCTGCACTGCAATACAGAGCCCAGGATTCGATTCCATCAGCCGCAGAATCAACACAAGGGCTTATGTAATCAAAAAGCGTGCTAATCCATAGATTCGACGATTTGCAAGTAATTTCACACAATGATTGTAAGTATTTTTCCATTTAAAATCTCCATTTTTTTAATAGATCTCCGAAACAAGGACAATTTTGTGTTATACCTAAAGCTATCGCTTTTCATAAGGTTATCGTTTGAACTACCGTTTTGAGCACGAAATCAACCACCATTGCAGTTTATTCCTTCTAACTATACTTTTTAACTAAAGCTTGCTGCCAAAAGCAAAATTTAAAATTCCTAAAGGGACGAGCGAAAACTTTTCGGCTATAATATTTACTATCACAACTCTCGCTATCATTATCGACAAACCTTTTTAATCTGTCAATATAAATCCAGAGTGTCCCTTTTGGTGAATTAAATAAAAAAACACTTTTTTTTTACTGAAAGTAAGGAGCGACATTAAAACTTAAACCGAACAAAAATTACTTCTTATATGATATCCCTCATCAACGCCCCGCTCTTTAGGCTAAAGTTTTTTCATATACAAAGTAATTTCTGTTCGTTTTAGATTTTAATGTCGCTCCTTACTTTCAGTTAAAAAACTTGTTTCAAAATACTTGCTTAAAAAACTTGCTTCAAAAAAAACTTGTTTTTTTATTTAATTTCTGAATGTTTTTGAATTAATGCATGTTTTGATTTTGGCTCTCCGTAGATGAATAATTAAAACGAAATTTGCATACTTTTTTTTTGGCTAAATGGCTTTCTCATAGTTTTGATCGAATGGTATTGAGAAAATAAGAAGCGGGGGAGGAGGCCTAGTTGCCCTACAATTTTTTGGTTACTTAAAAAGGCAACTAGAACTTTTGGGGAAGACATACTCCCCCACAGTCCCCGTGGGAGGGGCTACAAGTTACAAACTTTGACCAGTGCTTACATATAGTAATGGTTATTGGGAAGTGTACAGATGTTTTCAGGGGGATTTTTGGTTGGAGGAGGGATTGAGAAGAGGGGGATATATTGGGAGAACTTTCCATGGAGGAATTTGTCATTGAGGAAGAAAATTTCCATGAACAGAGCGCAGGATTTTCTAACATTAATAAAAAAACCAATGAAAAAATAAATATGAAAAAGTTTTTTCACCTGAAAGTATGGAGCAGCATTAAAACTTAAAATGAACAGAAATTATTACGCATATAAGGGGTTTACCTCCTCCTAATACCTCGCTCTTTGCGCTAAAGTATTTTCAGTAATTTCAACTATTTATTCTACGGTCTTTGTGATTCAGGGGTCATTCTTAAGGAATTGGGACAAAATTTAAGCTTTAGTGTAAAGAGCGAGGTACTGACGAGGGGGTGAACCCCCTCTACGTAGCTAATTGAAGTTACGTATGTCTTACTAATTAAAATGTTCTTAAAAAATCAAAGGTTGAATAAATGGCAATCTCAGAATTTTGATCTGGAGACTTTTGGAAAATAATTAGCGTGGGAGGGGGCCTAGGTGCCCTCCAATTTTTTTGGTCACTTAAAAAGGGCACTAGAACTTTTCATTTCCGTTAGAACGATCTCTCTCGCAACATTCTAGGACCGCTGGTTCGATACGATCACCCCTGGAAAAAAAATAAATAAACACTCATCCGTGATCTGCCTTCAGGCAAAAAATACAAAATTTCACATTTTTGTATATAGGAGCTTGAAACTTCAACACTAGGGTTCTCTGATACACTGAACCTGATGGTGTCTATTCTATCACTTTTAATGTGTGTTTCCTCCTATTTTCTAAAATAAGGCAAATTTTCTCAGGCTCTAACTTTTGATGGGTAAGACTAAACTTGATAAAAATTATATATTTGACATCAGCATTAAAATGCGATTCTTTTGATGTAGCTATTGGTATCATAAGTCCGTTTTTTAGAGTTTTGGTTACTATTGAGCCGGGTCGCTCCTTACTACAGTTTGTTACCACGAACTGTTTGATATCGTTTAACTAAACATAAATTTTAGGTTGTTAAACCTTTCGGTAAATAAAAACCCTGTGTAACTTATGTCTTATTGTGCTCTATTAAACACGGTTCTAGTAGGTAAATAAAACAAAATCGATAAATTTAAAAATAAAATAAAATCCGATTTAATTAATTAGAAATCTATCAAACAGTTCGTGGTAACGAAATGTGGCAAGGAGCGACCGGCTCAATAGAAACCAAAACTCTAAAAAAAATGGAATTTTGATACCAATAGCTACATCAAAAGAATTACATTTTAATGATGATTTTAAAGATATGTTTCATCAAGTTTAGTCTTACCAATCAAAAGTTACGAACCTGAGAAAATTTGCCTTATTTTAGAAAATAGGGGAAAACACCCCCTAAAGTCATAGAATCTTACTGAATCTTACTGAAAATCACACCATTAGATTCAGCGTATCAGAGAACTCTATTGTAGAAGTTTCAAGCTCCTATCTACAAAAATGTGGAATTTTGTTTGTTGCCAGAAGGCAGATCACGGATGCGTGTTTATTTATTTTTTTCCAGGGGTGATCGTATTGAACCAGTGGTCCTAGAATGTTGCGAGAAGGATCATTCTAACGGAAATGAAAAGTTCTAGTGCCCTTTTTAAGTAACCAAAAAGTAGGGGGCTACTAGGCCCCTCCCACGCTAATTATTTTCCCCCTCATATATGTAATAAAACATGAGAATACAAAAGTTTGTTACGTAAGATAATTTATAAGTTACGTATATCTATTACTAATAAAAACGTTCGTAAAAAATTGAAAGTTCTAGTTGCCTTTTTAAGTAACCAAAAAATCGGAGGACAGCTAGGCTTCCTCCCCCGCTCTTTTTTTCTCAAAATCATTCGATCAAAACTATAAGAAAGCCATTTAGACAAAAAAAAAAAAAAAAATGCAAATTTCGTTTTAATTATTCCTCTGCCGAGAGCCAAAATCAAAACATGCATTGATTCAAAAACGTTCATAAACTAAATATAAAAAAAACAAGTTTTATTTTACTGAAAGTAAGAAGCGATATTAAAACTTAAAACGAACAGAAATTACTCAGTATATGAAAGGGGCTGCTTGCTCATCAACGCCCCGCTCTTTACACTAAAGTTTTTCACTATTTTAAAAAGAAGAGTTGAGAGAGTCAAACTTTAGCGTAAAGAGCGGGGCGTTGATGAGGAAGCAGCCCCTTTCATATACGAAGTAATTTCTGTTCGTTTTAAGTTTTAACATAACTCCTTACTTTCAGTTAAAAAAAAAATGTTTTTTTTATGATCTGTAAAAGTGAATAATGCATCACATAAGACCCATTCACAATGAGAGATTTAGCTTGCGCAAATTTAGACATTCAAATTTTCCAAAGAATTTTCTGATTGCCTGAAAAATTCAGACTGTCTCAAATTAACAGTAGGTAAATTACAGTATCCTAATAAAATCTTATTGAGAATGTGACCTTACTCTAAAATCCTAAATTTTCTCGAATTTCGTGACACTACTTATTCAAACTATGATATAAAACTACGTTTTTATTACCCCCCCCCCACACCTCTGTAAAAACATTATTGGACAGTCGCAAAAAAAAATCCTCCGCACGTGACGGTGCTGATAATAAATAATTACAACAATAATCACTAAACATAATAAAATAGTACAGAAGCTAAATTGGGCAAACTTAACAAGCTTGAGCACAACAGGCAAGCGACACGTGGCGCAGGAACTTACCACTTGTAATTCCCTTTATACAGCCTAAATTTTCATAGCCACAGCAAGCTTTAACACAATTTTATTATGGTAGTTAGCTTTAAATATTGAATAAATATTTAAATATTTATTTAATATTTAAATTTTAAATATTTATTTAATATTTAAATTTTAAATATTTAAATATTGAAATTACCGTTGTTTCAAGCTTGAATTTGACACCATTTTCTTCATGTAGTTCCTTCACTCGCATCCCAACTTTATCACCCAAGATTCTTCTATAAGGCGCCCCATCTCTTTCTACAACTGTCACTGATGCGGCATCCTTAATAAGAAAGGCTGCAGACTCCATACCTAAAATCAAAGATTATCTCTCTCTCTTTTTCTACATGTGTCTATTTCTACTTTCTTACAATGTCTCTTTTTAAACCTATCACTCATACAGCATCCTTAATAAGAAATCCTATAAATTCCATACACAAACAGAAAATTCTTGAAGAAACACCTTTATAGAAGAAATAAAACTACCATGTTCCAAAATATATATTAGATGATCCAATTTTCTCAACTATTTCACACCTTTAATAATTAAAAACTTTTTTTTTTTAAAGAATCGCCCCGTGTATTGTATATTAACAAAAAAAAACTTATGTCACTAAATTTTCCCCTCAAATATAAAGAGAAAAATATAGAAAGAGCAACATCAATTTGTTTTACTGTTTAGAATTGTTTTTGAATTTTTTGAAATAATTCTCCTATAAGGTACCCCATCTCTTTCTACATTTGTCACTAATCCACCATCTTTAATAAGAAATCCTGGAAATTCCCTACACAACAAGAAATTTTGAAGAAGCGCCTTTATAGAAGAAGTAAAAACACAAAATATCAAAAACATATTTTATAAGATCCGGTTTTCTCAACTATTTCATAATTTTAAGGCCGTGATTAAGTGAACCTGAAAACATCGAGGTTCAAAGTTGAAGTCAGGGTAGCCTTCTGTCTCTGAATTCTCTAGAGACCGTAAAATGTCAAAAACCCTTCAAATAGCACTTATTCATTGGCGGAAATAACAGGTTACTTATACCAGCTTGTCAATCTGATCTCTAGGGCGATCTGAAACGATTCTTTCTGGCAACCGACTTATATAAATTTCAGGTAGCTGAAAATATTCTATGGGACTGTTCGAAAACAGGAAAATACATCGATAAATGGTTGCAATCATCTTACAGGTTATTGTCTTCTTCTCATTATAGTACCGATTTTGTTCTAAAAGCAATATCCTTCATAGAGTACACTTGTGAAAAAGAGCGAGATAATTTCTAAGATTTCTAAGCAATTAGAGGAAATAGAGCAAAATCCTAGCAAACATTTTGTAGCATCTTCAAGAAGCTACGGCCTGATATTAAAAGCGGTATCTTCCGCCAATTAATGCTTGAGTACTCTTTAAATATATATTTTCAATTTTAACATGGGATTTTCGAGTTCCATCAGTTCACTTAATCACAGCCTTAATAACCAAGAACTTTATTTTCAAAAAAAGAATCAACCCGTGCATTATGTATTAATAAGAAAGCTTAAATCACGACTTTTTTCCCCAATTAATTTGGTAAAACAATTTTTTTTCAAAATTGCCAGAAGCAAATCCAGCTCTAAATCGCTTAAGTCACAGCTGTTACTCCAATTTCCTGGCATAGAAAAAAAAAGCATAGGATGAAAGTTACTAGAATCAGCCTTAGATATCAAAATTTATAGTTGTAGAAAGAGATGGGGCTCACAGATTCGTAGTATTGTTTTTATGGAGTATGGAGGCAGTGAATACATTAGGAAGACATGAAACGTTTCTTAGCAATTCCTTTTATTAGAAAGGATTTAAAGGAAATGGAACTGCATGGGAGAAAACATAAAGTGACTCTGAGTAGATTGAGTGAAGAATGAGTACTTAAAGCTGCGTTGGCTTACGAAGGCTTGCGAAAAAAAAGAAAGCAAGAAAGAGAAAGAATAGAATATAATTTTAATTTTTTTTCACAGAATGGTTGCCGAATTTGGATTTTACGTCACAAACAGCACTAGTATAAATATATATCATATCGAAAGAATTTGACCTTCACGTCAAACATAATCCAAACAAAAAAAAGAAAAAAGATGAGTCAAAACTTAGTTTGGGATTTTATACGGGAGTCAGTTTCGGGCGGGAGGTTGGGGTTCAGGGATGAGGGAACGGAATCGGGTAACTGACAGGGTCTTGGTACCGAAACGAAGGCACAGGAGCTTATATATAAATATATATAATATACAAATATGCTCAGAAGAAAGACCAAAATGGCACACTGGACAAGCAAACTCCAGCATTGGCTGAATAAAAGTGCAATAAAGTTGAAGAAGAACCTTGAGGGGTCAAGAAAACTAAATCAAAAGTTTTAGAAGGGAAACCGAAGGGGAAGCTTGTTTAAGGATGTTTTGAACATGGGCTTCCCACTTCAAGTCAGCAGTAATTGTCACCCCAAGTAGTTTAATGCACGTGACAGATATTTTAGGAGGAATGGGGTTTGTGAAAGAAGAGAGTGATTTAAAAAAAAATTAACTGTCATAACTGACGAATTATTAGTATTAACTTTCATCTTCGACAAAGAAGCCTCCTGTGTGACACCATCAAATAATGTCGTGATTGAGCTTATAATATTTCGTCGACAAATCTCAAGTGCAGACAGGTCGTCCACATACTTCCATCGATCAATGTGGTCAATCATGAAACTGTTAACCATAAGGAATAAAATGAGACCCATCAGGGTTCCCTAGGGGACCCCACAAAAGATAGAAAGGAGATCGGAACAAACAGTTTTATATTTAAGCACTTGAGAACGGCTTGTTAAAAAGGAGGCAACAATTTTAACACTCACTTGAAACTCCGTCAGCAGTTTTGTTTACAAGGATATTGTGGTCAATTAGGTCAACGCTTTCTGGAGATCAATAAATAAAAGATTCAGCCAAGTATCAGGGTTCTCAAGATTTTTAAGAATGGTGTCAAGAAGTCTAACAAGGAAGTGTGAAGTAGATATTACCTTCAGGTCTTCAAACTGTTGTAAATCAATAAATTCAAGAATCAATTAGCTAAAATACCTTTAACCAATTAGCTAAGAAACCCTCATACGTTTTTGAGAAAATTGGGGTCACGGTGATAGGTCGTAATCAAGTAAAATCATTCAGGCCTCCCTTCTTTTGGATTGAAGTAATGTAGCCCAACACAACAGGTAACATTGACAAATGTTACTTATTTTTAATGACAAATGTCAATAATATTAATTTAATAATATTTAAAATGTCAATAATATTTTTAATGACAAATGTCATTAAAAATACTAACAAGGGGTGTTGATAGTTTATCAGGGGTGTTGATAATTAATTTAATTAACGAAATTAATAAAATTAATTTAATTAATAAAAGGGATATTTTTGGAATCAGAAGGAAATACAAACTCTGTTGTTAAGTGACTAAAGTTACTAAAAGGATAAACTTGACAAAATGGGACTTTTATTAGATCCATTGGGATATCAATGGGAAAAATACTATTTTTTTCAGTTTCTGCATTTTTTCTATAATTTGTCTCATTAAAATTTCCGGGGTGTCATTATTTGGAGTTTCAAGGATTATCTGGCTTTCCGAGAAGGCGGGGAAAAGTAAAATCGGGTAGTAAAATCGGGGTAGTAAAATGCTAGCTTGGTGTTTACTCAGGTCATTGGCTGTCTGTTCATCCAGAAGGAAATCAAGGTTCTTGCACGAGCGAAAAAGTTTCTTTCTTTCCAAGGCGAAAACGTTTTAGCTTCAAATGGATTAGTCGGTTTATTTTTTCATTAATGTAAGGTTTGTCTGAAGAACATACCTTCTTGATAGCCTTGGGAAACAATTTCGGTAATTTGTCATCAATTTTGTTCGAAAAAAACTAACCTTCAAATTAAGATTTGCACACAACACAACATCATCCCAAATTTCACACGTAATCCAAGATCCAAAATAAAAAAAGACCTTGACTTGTTAGTGGCCGGTACGAAAATTCAGTAACTGAGTAACTTGTTTTAGAAACTAGCAGCGGTTTCAATTCTAGCATGAAATGATAGCTACGACCGAGCGGGGGGTAGTTGAAGTATTGTAAAAGGTTTTAAGGTTGGTGGAAATAACATCCAAACTGGTTCCACCTTTTGTAGTAGGGAAATCAACAATTTGCTTAAGCTTATGATCTTTGCACACATAATTAAAGCTTAGTTCGTTTGCATCTCCTGCTATATAGATGCCGATATTTGGACACTTTGTCGTCACAAAGTCAAGATTTGCTTGTAGAATGTCACAAAGATTACGACGAGAACAAGCATTCTCTCCGGGTGAATAATAAAATGATCAAACGATTCAATTAGTGCAAGGCCGGCATTTGGGCTTAGTAGATATCCAAATGCTTTCATTGCAATCACCTAGTCCTGGCAAATGGTTAAGGGTAGAAGATAGACAATTCTTAGTGAAAACCATCACTCCTCCTCCTTTTTTCCCCAGTGGACGGTCAACCAAGTATAGCTTTATAAACTCCTGAAAACTAGTTATTTTAAGGATTTCTGAATTTTGTGCCTGGACTTCGGTATTTGCAATTATATCAATATGGTTCACTTTTCCTGTTGCTTCTAACTCAACTAACATTTCAAAATTCAAACTTTTGGCGTTCGTAAGAAGGAAAACGGGAATTATTCAGCGTTCTTTAACAACAGATTAAAAAAAAGCTTCATTCTGAGGCAGCTTTGGCGGGGTGAAACCGTTGAAATTAATGCTGGGAGTGGACAAAACATCACCTAAAGTGAAATATTGTCACCCGGACCGAGAGACTACTAAACCGGTTTTGAAGTGGGAGGGGAAGAGGATCAATTTTAAAGGTTGGAGGTAAATTAAGAGAGCCACGGGTAAAAGTTTCCTGGTGTTCCAATAAATTCTGCAAGATCAGTTTCTTCTCACGGTGAAAACCTGCTACTGAATGGAACGCCATGGCTTATAGTCGAAACGCAGGAGGCTGATACTTTAGAAAGTATATATCTAGGGATTGGGAAAGGGTCGGTAGGGGATGATGAAGGAGGCCAGCTCCAAGGGAACCGGAGAAATATGCTGAGCTCGTCTGACCCGCAATGACCATGAAGAAGGGATCCAGTAACGGGATGTCGGTATTGAGGAAGGTTGTCGTGAGCGCGACTGGGGGGAGGCGAACCGAAAGACAAGTTTTTTGGCACCGGCTCGGGACTAGGATTACTGCTTGAAGTATTGCTCCAATTAACAATTTGGGTATGGCTTGGCATACTATAATCGAATACTGGATCACGGTTAAAATGATTAAAATGAAACAAACAGTCAAAATACTTAAAATGCACTGAACGGTTAATGCGACTTTTAAAATTACTACTAGCACCATGAGCAAAACTGCACAACTTGTTTGCAGAAGCCATCATAGGGCAAAGATCAAAATTCAAAATTGCAAGTTGTTGCTTTGCAATTTTTCAGTTTGTATTTTCGACATATGTGTAGAAATTTACAGTTCTCTTTTCTGTTACAGGAACCTCCTTCGAAATGCTTGCACATTTTATTTACATGGGAATTTTGGTTGTTTTCGTTAATTTGGTTGTTTCTTCTTATCAGTAACATTTTTGTTTTCAAGAATAGACGGATATTGTTCACCAAGTTTGCATGCCCCTAGTGATATAAAAGATACATTTTTTCTTAGTTTTTCATCTTTCGGTAATTCCTAGTCCTTCAGCAATTTTCGAATAGCTGTAATTCAGAGTAGCTGAATTTCACAACTTTTTTCGAATAGCTGTAAATTAAGAGCGTCTATTTCGGACTGTTTCATCGACAGGGATCAGGCTTGAGGTTCAAGTCTTACTTCCATGCTGTGGACCTTTTTTTCAAGTTGCAGGATTAATTTCTCTTTTGAAATTCAACTTTCACAACTATTGGGACAATTTTGAGTTGGAAAGTTCTCCAGAAGCGGGAAGAGGTTAACAACAGAGGGAGTAGGGGTATCAGCCTCAGGGTGCTCAGTTACAACAGCCACAACACATGAGCTGCATTTCCAGTTGGATTTTCTTTCCGTAATATTGGCGTGGCTCCAGCACAGGGGCGATGGAACCACAAAAGAAATTTCCAGCACTGAATCGTCACACCTTTTCCACACAGCCTTTCACATCCAGGGCAGATATAAGTAGCTCTGGTTCGTGTCATATTTAATATACAATTTTACTGGTAGTACAACTAATTAATAAGTCCAATATCAATTTCCTTCCAAATGAGGGTGTCAGTTCATAAATCCCAAAGGAATTTAAATAATCCAAGTTCTGACTCTGAAACTATTTTCAATAAAAGTCTGTAGGGGAATCAATAACTAAGTAATCCAAGTTCAAATATTTTCAAAGTCCAAGATTGATTATGAGAAGTCTATAGGGAACCACAATTGAGTCTTTCTGTATAATGAGAGTATAGCCAGGTTATATCCAATAGCGGTGTTTACAGTAACAACTCTCAATCAAGACGTTTTAATAGCCGAGGCGTTTTTTGACAGTTCGTTATTTCTCACACAGTCTTAGGCGGTATTTCTAATAATACTACTAATATATGCTAAAAATACTACCAAATATATACTAATTATACTACTAATATAAACTAATAATATATACTATTACTAATAATAAACTGATAATACATATAATAAACTAAAAATACTAACAATACTACCATACTAGTAATACTACGATTGAAAAACGTTTGGAAGAATAGGGAGACAAGTCTTTGAAAACGCTTAGGAATAACGAAAGGTGTCTGTTCCTTCCAACAAATTCCCCTCCTCTCAGCCTTACTTGATATTTTATCTATTCGATCTGTCATAGTATACGCACTTTAAACGGTGGCTTTAAGAATAACGAAAGGTGTCTGTTACTTCCAACAAATTCCTCTCCTCTCAGCTTTACTTAATATTTTATTTTTTCGATCTGTCATAGTATACGCACTTTAAACGATGGCCTGCATAGCTTAATGATAAACGAATTATTCAATAATAAAAGAAGGCTACAATGATTAAGATTACCAAGTCCCACTTTACGTATGAAGTATGACACGTTACCAAGAGTGATATTTTCTTAGCAGTCTCACTAGAGTCAGGGTGCTAGAAGTGATATTAATGACAGTGGTCAAGTATGGCACTGAAACACGGCTGATTTAGAACATTGAGAAAATTATTACGGCCACATTTTACGGGCGAAGGATGAAATACTACGGAAAATTCGCTTATTTTGGCAATTGAACAGGAGGTGAATGAAAAGCCGGACGTCCTCGGCTGGGATAGGAAATGGTCAATAGGAAGGATTTAAAGGAAATGGGAGCTACATGAGAGAACGTATAAAGTGAAGTTCTGAGCAGATTGGGTCAAAGGAGGAGTATCGACGTCACAAGAAGTATTGACGTAGCAAAAGTAGCGCTTACTTTCTTCATTAAAACATGGAACAGGAGACAACAAGAAGAGCTAACTATCAGGGTAACAGCGGTAGCTACAGCCTAGTAAGATATAATCAGTCCCATACTAGGAAATACTATAGCTCGTAACCCCTAAGCAAAAGTGTCAGATCAAAACACTACATGCACTATTAAAACCACGTTTTCCCGAAACCCTTATGTAGGAAAGTTTACAGTTCCTTGGCTTGAGCAACAGCAAAAATCCACTGGCTTAAAAATTAAGAAAAGTGACAACAACCAATATATTCTGGATCGACAGCATCTTCTTTTTCTTTCCGTTCTTTTTTTCTACAGTTAGCGGGGCAAAGGTTTACTACAAGACTAGCAGCAATATCAGACGGCGGGCATAAAAAAGGCCATAACAATTCAAAGCCCCTTACGAAAGATACTTCCCAGTTTTTTCACCATCGGTGATCGTATTGAACTCGTAGAACTTCGAAAATGATTTCATTGGGACAGGGATTGCGAGCTCTAACACCCTTTTAAATTTTACAATTCCTTAGCTCTTTTTCACTCCTCACTTACTGCAGCCAAAAACGACGTCAAGTAAAAAATTGGCTTGCAACCATTCAAATCAGAAGGGTTAAAAAACGAAAAAAAAAACAACAAAAAAACATGTCTCCAAAGGTGGTGTAACAAGTGCCTCTGCAGAGCAATCCCTTTAAAACCATAATCAACAAGGCGGCTCAAACCGAACTGATGGTCATAGCATATATCAAGAGTGATTTTTCGAACGTAAATTGTAAGTTCCTATGCTCTTTTTATGAGCTGAAAGATATTGGAGGGGAGGGAGATAAAAAATACTTTCGTTTCTGTTTTGGCCTAGGACCCATCGTGACGGAACAGGATGTCATAATTTAAGTAAAAATAGTTTCTTCAATAAAAAAAAATGAAACATACGAGAACTATGATTATATGAGGATATTTCTCTCCGAAATGCCCTGGATATAATATTGAACACGAATATTTAATAAAAAAAAACAAAAAAACTTTGAAATGAATGTAAAGAGCA
The DNA here is from genome assembly GCF_032884065.1 of Artemia franciscana. Taxonomy (NCBI): domain Eukaryota; kingdom Metazoa; phylum Arthropoda; class Branchiopoda; order Anostraca; family Artemiidae; genus Artemia; species Artemia franciscana. Next base: position 10,110,321 of record NC_088879.1, on the reverse strand, counting down.
ATACTAAAATTCAAAAAGAATACAAACTGTTCTTGGTATGAAGGGCCTATTTTTTATCGCTAAGGTTTAAATTTTTTCACCCATGGTCTAAGACGAAATGATTGAATGCCAAAGCAATCTGACGAAAAAAGCTAATTCGTTCTTATTTCACAATGTCTCAGGAAGGATTTATTTATTAGGTAGATAAAATATTTGCAATTTCCAGCTGGCTTCAGTACAATGCTTTCAGTGAAATAGTAGCTATGATTTACTGTAAAGAGTGACGGGTCAAGGGAGCGGCACCCCCTTCATATGGAGAACAGTTTAGTTTCATTTAGAAGTTAAAAGTAGCTCTTTCAAGCAATTTTTTTATTATAGCTCACAAACGAACTTAGCCAATTATATAGCAGAGTTAGCAAAACGTACCAATAAAAGAAGCCCCAGCTATGATGACATTCTTGCCTTTGGAAGCAGAGGCTATTGTGTTGGCATCTTCCGGACAGCGAAGATAGAAGACATTTTGAAGGTTAGAACCAGGGAAAGTAATCCTTCTTGGACTGTAAGAGTGAATCAATTTAGTCGGACTGACGGAGAAGAAATATGATACCTCTACTAATAGCATGCTTGAACATATTTATTATCTGTAATTTACAGTCTATGAAATTCTAGAAGTATATACGATTATACAGAACATGCATTTGAGATTGTGAAATTTTTAGCTTCCATTTAAACAACAGCGCCACCTAGATTTCACGAACTTTAAAATAGATGGTGTCGGTAACCCATCCATTAGCGCCCTTAAAAAAGTGCACAAATTTTAATGTTTCGTTAAAACTAATTAGTGTTTTTGAAAGAATAGAATGCAGTTAGCAGGTACATTACTCTACTCGGGCACATTAATTTAGTCTGCGAAATGTGTTAGGAAAACGGTTTATGGTCAATGAACCTTGACCAATGCCCTTGGTTATTCTGGCTGTAGGTAGCTCTTATTTGACGGTTAACCAGCCTTACTTCAACTCAACACTCAGTTCTTACGATGACTGAATCAAACCTAAGAGCTCGGCCAACAAAACCCAAAAGCCCACAGACCTCAAAATACAGCCCAAGTTCACATAATATTTTTACCTAGGACTAAAATTTAATGTTTAAGGCAATCTAGTAGCCATGTTTTAGGTTGCTTTGTGAGACAATCAATATAGTGAAATCAACTTCATCTGGCAAGTACTGAGAGTCAAAAATTGATGGCTTGAAAATCAAGTTGGAGTCAGAAACACTAACGCACGTTAGCCTGATTAAAGTCACCCGTAATTCCTAATTTACCTTAAATAAACGTACGTTCTCTGAAATTTCCCTTAAGTTCACATTCGTAAATATACGAATAACAGCACAAAATACAAACAGTTGGTTTCCTTTAAAGTACCCAGGACACGAAAATAAGTTTGTCATCCGAATCCATCTTAGTTATATTCATATCTGAAAACCACATTTTTTTTTAGATATTTTGTTGGGTTTGGTTCGAAAGTATGAAATTTTTGGTAGAAGAACCAATATCTGCCACTATTACCACACTGGACCGTGAAAATTAATTTGCGAAACTATTTAGTCAAATTTTAAACATTTTTCACCTATAACATTTAAAAGTTAATAATCTACTAGTTTCCAAAGAAGTTTAAATCTTCAAAGGCAAGCTGTCTGGTATTGATTAGCTTATTTTTTGCTGGTTTTTCACCCAAGTTTCATTTCTTTAAGTCTGCCACCCTCTACCGCCAAAACTCTATGACTGCATAAAGAGGTCGTTTTCGTTAAAAATTGAATTCCCGATTTTTCCAAAGTATTTAAGATACATATATAGTTGTGTAACTTTCCACTCAACCCCTCCCAAAAAAATCAGACTATTTTTCACTGTCCTTGGTAATTTTAACTTGAATTTTGGGAAGATTATGAGAACCTGATTTGATTCTGGCGAATGTCAGAAGACTCAAAATTTGGGGAAGATTGAAGCACTGACTGGGAGAGGAAGTCGAAAAAAGAAAAGCTTTATCTACCAGCTGCACTGAATTTTTTTTATGGGGGATTACAATTCTATTTAGAATCACACAAAACATGCCTCATTTGAGTGACAGTAGGACTATTTAATTGTAGATAGTCTAATAAATAAGCAGTTATATAGTAATAATACTTCAATTAATCACTTAGCCTTAACGTGATTTGGATTTTGGAGGAAGCCAACAACTAAAAGAGAGAGAAAAAAAACTTGAGACAAAAATAAGAAAAGAAAATCAAAGTTCGCAAAGTTTATATATTTTATAGTTCCATATATTTCAATTTTTAATTCCCCCCCCCCAAACAAAAGTACATACTAAACTTGAAAATTCGAAAATTAAGAAACAACAAAAGTTAATCAGAAATAGAAAAGCTAAAAATATTACCTTGCTCCAGTTGCTAAAACTAGATGTGTATATTCAAGGTCGTCTCCATTGGAAAGCTGTATCGTCATTTTCTTTATGTTGACGCCAGTTACATCTACTAATTTCATAACTTCAATATCAGCATTCTGGAAATAAGTAACAAACGTTCAGAATGGTAGACTTTTTTTAACCTGTCAACCAAAGGAAGAAAAGAATAAAAGGCCAATATTATCAATATACACGTATCAACACTGTTTTAAAAATCGGCCTTTCGCATTAGAATACGGCATTAGACTTTACAGTCCGTACCGGCGGTGCTGATCTCCGTTTCTGGCCCTTCAGCCAGGAAGTGCAGTTGGGGGCCAATCATCCTGTGCTTTCGCACACCCTTCCTGTTTACCTTCCCCAGATTTCTCCAGGTACCCATTTAAAGCTGGGTCAACTCTGGCTAAGCTTACAGAGTCACACCACTGACCCCCGTCTGGCTAAGCTTACAGAGTCACACCACTGACTCCCGTCCCAAACTGAACAATTGGGTACACTGGGATTCGAACCCGCGTCCTCTCAGACAAAGGATTCTAAATCCAGCGCACCAGTCCATTCGGCCAGGACGGCCTTTCGCATTACTGCACAAAAATTCACGTCAAGGGGTGTGTGGACGCACTTACAGACACAGTGTGATGGACTCACTGAGCCAATTTGAACCACAATAAATGAACCTTTATACGGCAAACGTAATCTTTTGCGCTCCATTTAATGCATTGTTACGCCACGTGTTCTGATTCGTATGTCTATCCCCCTTCACATAGTTACGGTTCCCTTTATACTACAGCACTATTTTTCAATGTCAGCAAAAATGAACTCCGAAACAGTGATATATAGATGTCACTTGAACAAGGAGACATCCTTTGAGTCTTGATAGAGGTGGTGCTGAAGTAAGGCTTTCAAAACATACCATAGAACCTTTTACACTAGTAAAACTTAAAATTTTGTATTACGTTATCTTACAGATCATTTTTCGGTAACGTAGCTACTCCCAGGTGGCTCCCAGATTAACCAAGAAATTCACCTGAACGACGTAGACTTCATTGATGACATCGAAAAGCTATAGCTCTGCAAAAGCGATTCTAGTAACTACTAGATGGGCTGAGAGAAAGATCAGGCCAATTCGGTCTGACAATAAACGCAGAAAAGACCAAATACATGGCAACTTCCGACTCTCCCTCAAATATCAAATATGGAGACCAGGATTTCGCATACGTAGTGCAGTTTAAAAACCTGAGGAGTACAATAAAAAATACTGGCTCAATCGCACACAAAGCTTCGGCGAGACCAAGACAGGCAAGCGACCCCCTTTAATAGACTTTGAAAAATATGGCAATCCAAAAATCTCTCCCTTCCTTGAAACTTTGGCTTTTGAACAGCAACGTACTGCTTGTACTCCTTTGCTATTTAGAGACCTGGTACCAACAAAAACAAGAAAGAAGTTTTCAAGCGTTTAAAAATACGAACCCCCAAGAATATTGAATATCGATTAGGCCCAGAAAGTCACAAACTAATCAATACAAGATGCCGTCGAGACCTTATCAGAGTGCATAGATTTAGATACTTAGGATATGCTCTATGGCCGAATGACCAGCGACCCGCTGTAGGGAAAGGTCCAGTAATACACTTTCTATTCATTTTTATTCTTTTCCCTCATTTTTTTTATTCTTTTTCCTGTCTTAGGGCAAGGAAGCATTGTAAAACGATTAAAGAGGTGGCTGACAACCGGTACCTTTCATTATAAAAGGGGAAAAATTTTCCACTTTGTTTCATATGTACACTCTTTGGGCAGGGAGATTGAACTGGATTTTCGGGGTTTTCGGGCTGGGGGGGCAGAGGGACTTAAAATTTTGTGTTTGGGGGACAGGGGCAAGCCATTTTTCTCCAGTCCTGGAAAGAAGTATAAGGTAAGACTTTTTCTGTTTTATGTCAGTCATCTGCTTCGAGTAATCCTGTAGTCTGAAGACACAACAGCCTTGATCTCCACCCAAATACCATAGGGGTAGCAAAACTTTTCAGTATTCAGAGGAAATGTCCGTTTTAAATGCACTGCCCCTCGCAACTAAAGCCTTGATCTCCACCCAAATACCATAGGGGTAGCAAGACTTTTCAGTATTCAGTGGAAATGTCCGTTTTAAATCCACCACCCCTCACAATTAAAATTTTGATTTGGGCATGTATTCTTTCTCTTTTCATTAATGCAGCCTAGCTACAGCATTGATTTGCATTAAGAGGTCTATTTTCTTTATTTCTATAAAATTTCTTATCTTAACGTGATTCCTCAGTGATTAGTTTTCTTGTAGGCGAAATTTAAGTTTTCTCCAGAAATCAAGCAAATACTTTGCAAATGCCGGGTGAAAATTTTGGTTCGTCGTTCACTTAATAAACAAACAAAAAATTAAAATTTCCAATCTATATTTCATTCAAAAATAATTTTTACAAAAATAAGATTTGCTCTTGAAGTAAAGTTCAGTACAAAATTTCCAGAAAACACAAAAGTCAATATGAAACGAAATTGTAGATATGCTATGAAATACAATACCACTTCGTGGAATAAAGTCGCGGTTGTGATAAGATTTTATGTCACAACATTAGAAAAAAGCTAAAAAAAAAAAAAAAAAACAAAACAAAAAACACAGGTGCCCATAAGAAACATGTTTTTTTATATCATGATTGTATGACAGTTTTTGAAAAAAAATTGGCGAACATTTAAAAAAAATTATAACGACAAAATCTGCCATAATCATCTCCATAATGAACATTAAATCAATATAGGATTCGACCCAAAAAGCTAAACGTGCAAATGAGTTTCAACTGAAATACCTTGTAATATTCCTCAGGTTTCAATATTATATTGCTGGGGCTAACTGACATAGCCTTAGAAAGTTTCGGGCGATCATACGGTAAATGACATTCCCTTGTGATTAATGTTACTTTCCCTTTGAAACCTTCTTTCCGAAGTGTGTCAGCACAAGCAAAACCTGCAGCACCTGAAGATGAAATCAAATTAGAGACAAAAATTTTTTTTCCAAAATTAGCAGTTAATTTGGAAATTATATAACTTATGCTTAAAAGTCAAAGAATATATATAAAAGATTGTAATTTTAGAATAAAGGAATTTCCATTGGAACAATGGAATTTGGAATGGAATAATGGAATTTGAAACGGAACAATGGAATTTGGAATGGAATTGAAATTTGAAAAAAATGGAAACTAGAATAATGGAACAGAATAATTATAAGAATAGAAACTAGCATTAAGATCAAAAATATAAACATGAACGCCATCTACAGTTTAGCATCCCGTTTTAATTTGTCAAAGATAACCGTTTTAAGCTTTCTATTCTTGTTACTTAATTAGTACTTAGCTGTATAAGATACATGGAGAGAGTGACAAATTAGCTATTCAAAAGGCCTTATTGATCGCGTCGTTTAGCAGGCCTTAAACATAGCCTCACCTAAAATCAATGTCTTCATAAGGGAATGAGCTCACAAAGAAGGGTTGTGGGAGAATTAAAGGCGCAAGTGCCCCACCCTCGGAATTTTGAAAATTGCACTAACTAAAGGGAAGGAGGGGTGAAAAATACCAAAGGGGAGGCCCGAATTCCGTTGGCACCCCCAAACATTAATTATGTGTCCATCCCTGCGTGCTCACCTCACTATTTCTTAGCACCACGGCACACTCACGTCACCAGGTGGATCATTTTTTATATATAACCTGTCCGTTTTAGAACAGGCAACTATGGTGGGACATTTTTTATGGTGGAACATTATATAACCACGGTGGATCAATTTTTAATATAAGCTGCCTGTTTTTAGCAGGCAGCTACGATGGGACATTATATAAGCCATGGTAGGACATTTTTTTAATATAAGGTGCCCGTTTTTTTCTGTGTTTATTCAAGTTCAATAATATGAGAAAACGTGGGACAAATAAAAAATCTGAAAATTCATAACCAGGAAGTAGACTTGGCCAGAGAGGTTTTAAAACATATTTATGAGTTTGTTAAACGGGAAATAAAGATTAATGCTGTTCCTTATCAACAATTTTGTATTTTTGAGTGACACACTAATGGCCATGGCCTACACCTCTAACGGTTTCTATAATTTTTCTAAAGATTCCTATCATTTTCTAGAAGTCCTTATTTTCTTTCGTTCTTGACGAATTTTAAAATGTAGAGGAGACAAAGGAGTTTGAATATTAGATCCGATCATGGACCTAACACACAAAGAGCCTTCTTATAAGAAACACCTTTTTTGCTCTTAGGGGAGTGATATTTTTTGCTCTCAGGGGGTTGATATTTTTTGCTAAAACATATCTTCATTAAAAAGTCTCAATTCTTCCTCATAAAGTTAGTATCTTTTCAAGAACTCTGGTATATTTAGTTTTTCAGTGCAGCGGCGTAATTTCTCTGGTTCCTCATGTTCTGTGATTACGTCTCGACACCTTGATCTCAATGCACAATCCGACCCTCCGAAGAGAAGTTCACACCTACAAAGGTAACGGAGAATACTAATGCCTTTTCCATATGCTGCAAAATACAGAGTAAAGACATCTATAGCAGCATCCTTAGAGACTAATAGCTGGCAAACTTTCAGGTCACCTCCCTTAACAACAGTATGTAAGGGGGATTCCTCGGGATTATTATCCTTTTTGCCAGAATTTGCTCCCTTTTCTAAAAGATACTCAGTTAAGCCTATATGATTGTTAGACATAGCTAAAAGTAATGGGCTATTTTTGTATAAATTAAGGCATGTTTAGCGGCACCCTTGGAGACTAACAGCTAACAAACGTTCAGATTGCCTCCCCTAACAGCAATATGCAAGGGGGGTTCCTCAGGATTATTATCCTTTCTACTGGAATTTGCTCCCTTTTCCAAAAGATACTCAGTTATCCCTATATGATTATTAAATATAGCTAAAAGTAATGGGCTATTTTTGTATATAATTAAGGCATCTATAGCGGCACCCTTAGAGACAAAAAGCTGACAAACCTTTAAGTTGCTTCCCCTAACACCAATATGTAAGGGTTCCCCAGGATTTTTATCCTTTCTAGTGGACTTTAGTCCCTTTTCTAAAAGATACTGAGTTATGCCTATATGATTATTAAACATAGCTAAAAGTAATGGGCTATTTTTGTATATAATTAAGGCATCTATAGCGGCACCCTTAGAGACAAAAAGCTGACAAACCTTTAAGTTGCTTCCCCCTAACAGTAATATGTAAGGATTCCTCAGGATTATTATCCTTTCTAGTGGACTTTGCTCCCTTTCCTAAAAGATATTCAGTTGTGTCTATATGATTATTAAACATAGCTAAAAGTAATGGGCTATTTTTGTAAAAATTTAAGGCATCCATAGCGGCACCCTTGGAGACTAGCAGCTGACAAACGTTCAGGTCGCCTCCACTAACGGCAATATGTCAGGGGGGTTCCTCAGGATTATTATCCTTTCTACTGGAATTTGCTCCCTTTTCTAAAAGATACTCAGTTGTGCCTTTATGATTATTAAATATAGCTAAAAGTAATGGGCTATTTCTGTATAAATTTAAGAGACCTATAGCGGCACCCTTAGAGGCTAACAGCTGACAAACGTTCAGGTTGCCTCTCTTAACATCAATATGTAAGGGGTCCTCAGGATTATTATCCTTTCTACTGGAATTTGCTCCCTTTTCTAAAAGATACTCAGTTCCTATATGATTATTAAATATAGCTAAAAGTAATTGGCTATTTTGTATAAATTTAAGGCATCTATAGCGGCACCCTTAGAGACAAAAAGCTGACAAACCTTTAAGTTGCTTCCCCTAACAGCAATGTGTAAGTCCTCAGGATTATTATCCTTTCTACTGGAATTTGCTCCCTTTTCTAAAAGATACTGAGTTATGCCTATATGATTATTAAACATAGCTAAAAGTAATGGGCTATTTTGTATATAATTAAGGCATCTATAGCGGCACCCTTAAAGACAAAAAGCTGACAAACCTTTAAGTTGCTTCCCCTAACAGCAATATGTAAGGGTTCCTCAGGATTATTATCCTTTCTAGTGGACTTTGCTCCCTTTTCTAAAAGATATTCAGTTGTGTCTATATGATTATTAAACATAGCTAAAAGTAATGGGCTATTTTTGTATAAATTTAAGGCATCCATAGCGGCACCCTTGGAGACTAACAGCTGACAAACGTTCAGGTTGCCTCCACTAACGGCAATATATAAGGGGGGTTCCTCAGGATTATTATCCTTTCTACTGGAATTTGCTCCCTTTTCTAAAATATTCTGAGTTGTTCCTATATGATTATTAAATATAGCTAAAATTAATTGGCTATTTTTGTGTAAATTAAAGGCATCTATAGCGGCACCCTTGGATACTAACAGCTGACAAACGTTCAGGTTGCCTCCACTATCAGCAATATGTCAGGGGGGTACCTCAGGATTATTATCCTTTCTACTGGAATTTGCTCACTATCAGCAATATGTCAGGGGGGTTCCTCAGGATTATTATCCTTTCTACTGGAATTTGCTCCTTTTTCTAAAAGATACTCAGTTGTGCCTATATGATTATTAAATATAGCTAAAAGTAATGGGCTATTTTTGTATAAATTTAAGAGACCTATAGCGGCACCCTTAGAGGCTAACAGCTTACAAACGTTCAGGTTGCCTCTCTTAACATCAATATGTAAGGGGTCATCAGGATTATTATCCTTTCTACTGGAATTTGCTTTCTTTTTAAAAGATACTCAGTTGTGCCTATATGATTATTAAATATAGCTAAAAGTAATGGGCTATTTTTATATAAATTCAAGGGATCTATAACGGCACCCTTAGAGACTAACAGCTGACAAACGTTCAGGTTGCCTCTCCTAGCATCAATATGTAAGGGGGGTTCCTCAGGATTATAATCCTTTCTACTGGAATTTGCTCCCTTTTCTAAAAGATACTCAGTTATCCCTATATTATTATTAAATATAGCTAAAAGTAATGGGCTATTTTTGTATAAATTTAAGAGACCTATAGCGGCACCCTTAGAGACTAACAGCTGACAAACGTTCGGGTTGCCTCAAATAACATCAATATGTAAGGGGGGTTCCTCAGGATTATTATCCTTTCTACTGGAATTTGATCCATTTTTAAAAGATACTCAGTTGTGCCTATATGATTATTAAATATAGCTAAAAGTAATGGGCTATTTTTGTATAAATTTAAGGGATCTGTAGTGGCACCGTTAGAGGCTAACAGCTGACAAACGTTCAGGTTGCCTCTCCTAACATCAATATGTAAGGGGGGTTCCTCAGGATTATTATCCTTTCTACTGGAATTTGATCCCTGTTTAAAAGATACTCATGTGTGCCTATATGATTATTAAATATAGCTAAAAGTAATGGACTATTTTTGTATGAAGTTAAGGCATCTATAGCGGCACCCTTAGAGACTAACAGCTGACAAACGTTCAGGTTGCCTCTCCTAACATCAATATGTAAGGGGGGTTCCTCAGGATTATAGTCTTTTCTACTGGAATTTGCTCCCTTTTCTAAAAGATACTCAGTTGTGCCTACATGATTATTAAATAGAGCAAAAAAGCAACGGGCTATTTTTGTATGAAGTTAAGGCATCTATAGCGGCACCCTTAGAGACTAACAGCTGACAAACGTTCAGGTTGCCTCTCCTAACATCAATATGTAAGGGGGGTTCCTCAGGATTATAATCTTTTCTACTGGAATTTGCTCCCTTTTCTAAAAGATACTCAGTTGTGCCTACATGATTATTAAATAGAGCAAAAAAGCAACGGGCTATTTTTGTATAAATTTAAGGCATCTATAGCGGCACCCTTAGAAACTAAAAGCTGACAAACCTTCAAGTTATTTCCCCTAACAGCAATATGTAAGGGGGGTTCCTCAGGATTATCATCCATTCAACTGGAATTTGCTCTCTTTTCTAAAAGATACTCAACTGTGCCTATATGATTATTAGATATACTACAAGTAATGGGCTATTTTTTTTTATAAATTTAAGACGTCTATAGCGGCATCCTTAGAGACTAGGGGGCGTTCACACAAGAATTATCGTTCCTATTTGGTTTGCTTCATATTCTAAAGGATAGTCATTTATACCTATTTGATTTCTATCTACCTCTAAGCGCAATGCGTAAGCGTAACGCGGAAAATTATTAGCCGTCATGAAACCAGGTTACCTTTGTTAGCCGCGGCATGTAAAGTGAAGCAGTATAAATATTCCGCGGTTGCATTTGCATCATTTTCTTTATAAAAACTGATTTGTCATTAAAGAAATTGCGTCTTGAAACTCCTGCTTACATTCGAGGATTTTGGTCATCAGGGATTTCTGATTTTAGTCAAGGGATGATCTATGAAAAATATTAAGAGAGTTGGCAGGAAGAAAAGGATTTTCCTAAAGTCGTGACCTATCTAGATCGTTTTTTCACACCAAAAAATGGTAGTAAGACAATTTTCAAAAAAAAAAATAATGCCATTTTAGGGGAAATCTAAAAAATAACAAAATATATATATATATATACAATTATTGCCCGTTGAATAATATAAGATATATTTTTTTCCCTTCAATTTTATAAGTATGACACTATTTTATCTATTTACTATAACTTTTGCAATTCTGTGTTTTACAGACAGCTATCACTAAGGAAGAACAAAACCAACTATTATGCTCTTATCTCTCTAAATTAAACAAATAGGAACTCAACAAGGCTATTGTTTATAAACTATTATCAACAGATAGCATCCTTGAATTGACCAAGTACTAATTATTCATAACTGAAATAAGTCAGACTCGATTGTCATTATAGTCATCAATTGCCACGGTAGTTACAAGATAAAAAAAAAGTTTATACAATTTATTGTAAGTATCATTTGTACGGTAAGCTTGATAAGCATATAAAAAGTTCAGAAATATATCAAATTGTTGAATCAACAAGAAGGAAAAAGATCAGCAATTGGATATTCGCAATCCTCGTTATAATTTCCTGGAAACGAAAACCCTATTAAGGGTTTAATAACCTATTAGTAAAAACCTATTAATTTCTGAACCCTATTAAGGATGGTAGCCAAATTACTGACGATAAAGATACCGTGCACATTAAGCAAACTTTGGGAAATGGGATGAAAATTGCCGTTAATCGTTCTTATATGCTCCATATTAAATAAGTATATACACTTTTTTTTACAGTTTACTTGCTTTTGATTTTGTTTTACTGCACAATAGAAGGTGGAAAAAATCGTATATATTACAATTTAAAAGTGAAAAAATCAGATAAAAGACACCTATGAATTTTTCAGACAAACTCGGGCAGCGCTTTTCTATGCAGTTACACACCAACTTATTTCATGGGTGACGTTCTTGAGGCAGGGAGGGAGGAGTGAATTCAAAGAAAGGTAACACAAATACATTTGATGTGAAAATATTATATATTGGTTAACAGTTAAATTGATATAAACAAGCTATGAGATAAATATATAAATAAGCATTAAGGTAAATTAATATACATAAGCTATAAGATAGAATAATATAAATAAGCTAAAAGGTAAGGTAAATATTAACAAAATAATAATTTCAGCCAACGGAGAGCAGAGCTCGGCGTGTCAGCTTAGTATAAAGTGACCGGAGACGAAATATCAAGTTACAGAAGAAAAAGAAGGAAAAAAGGAAAGAAGAAAGAGCAGAGACCATCCCAGTGAAATTATAATTTAATCCAAAATTAAGGCTAAATCTATCATTCGTAGACCCCCCTCCTCATGAGGGGCAGTTTTAAAAGCATATTTTTAGTTGACACACGATTCTTAGATTTATGAATTACTTCAGACAGATTAAATTTATTTACAAAAAGGGGGATTTTACAAAAAGGGGGATTTGGTATCCGACTGCAAATTTGGGCATTTCTTATTTAAGTTAAGATGAAATTCCTTGAGTGAACACGGCCAGAAGAAACAGGAACTCGAGCAATACCCTTATCTATTAAAGATAAACGCCAAAAAATTCGACAACAATCCAAAGAATAACAAGTAACTCAAATTTTAGGAAAACAGACCCCCCCCCCCTCGTACACACCTGATGAGGAAAATACTATAAAATCTCAGAAAAATGCAAAATATGTGACATATTTCCTGAATCTCTATATTTATTTATAATCTGCTTAATATCGCGGCGCCACTTCATTACCACAATACAAACTCGCTCTAACATGGACTGTTGTTGGTGGCAACGAGATACAAACCTAGATCGTTTATTTGCGATTCTTTGTGATTTGCAAGTAAAAAACTATACCCAGTGACTTTTGTGTACAACCTACCAATTCACTACAGCGAATAAGGGGTCAACTAGAGGCGAAAAGGGATGTTAGAAATAACCCATCCATAGTAGATTTTGGAAAATACCGTTTTTCGGTATGTTCCTTAATTTTCACACATTAGCACTCCTAGTAGAGAAAATAATTTATTGGTTTTATACGAAAACATATTCAATTTTACTCAACTTGGCAAACATAGCTAATTATATTTACCAAAGGACTGGAAATTTCAATTGCAGCCTTCACATAAATACAAAGTAAGTTAGAATATAAATAAAATAATTACATTTTAATTTATGTGAGCTTGAATATTTTCTAGTCAAGTATGCAAAATGTAACCTAAGAAATTGTTAATTCACGAGACCCTTAATCAGTACTATGCTGTCAAACGAGTAAATATTCAGTACAAAAGACTACTACTACTACTAAAACAAATCTCCACAGCACCAAACCACATGGGGCCGAAACAGCTACGGACGCTCATCCTCCATCCCGATCTATTCAAATCCTCCCTCTTTACACCCTCCCAGGAAGATACCAAAGAAAGCCTCTCTCTTTATACCCTCTCTGACCCTTCTATCTTTCTTTACAACATCCTCCCACCCCAACCAGGGACGTCCTGATTTTCGTTTAGTCTTAGACAATGAAAAAAAACAAGTCTATTAACTAAGCGTTAAATATCAAAACCGACAGAATCACATAATGAAAGGAGATCCTAGAAAGGCTAATGCCAAAAATACATACCCAAACTCATATATCAATTCCAAGAAGCGACATTTTAGGAGTCTCAAACTTCATTTGAGCGTATGAATCATCACCGGCAATTTTGAGTGTATGAATCATCGCCAGCAATTTTTAATAAGAAAAATAAGGTTTTTCCTTATTTCCTTATATATACCTTGAGAAGTTTTTTTTTGGGGGGAGGGGCTTCGGAATCAAACAAGGGGGAAGGCCCTCCCAATATAACCATGTTCTCCTAAGACGCCACTCCGCTGATACTAAACATGGTCTATATTATTCTGTCTCACCTCTAACTAGAGGTGCAAGTTCACCTGAAAAATTAGATTACTTCTGATTTAAGCTGAATAAAGTTAATAGCTCACCTCCTCCAACAATGATAACCTTCAAGTTAGAGCTTTTATCTTCTTTGGACAATGGTTTCACAACACCCGTCGTTCGTAAATCCTTCAGATTACCTTTGATAATAAAATGGTCAGATGTCTCCTCAATAGGAAATTTGGCGATCCCATCTATGGAAGGATAATCTTCAACGTCACCTTGCAATAAAAATAACTTTAAAATGGGTTTTGTATAAATAAAAGAAAAAGCAAAATAAAAGCAAACACTAGAGGTAAATACAATACAATGTAAATATAATAATGTAAAAAACAAAGTAAATACAATAAAAAGTAGAAGTAATACTACAATAAAAACATAGTAGTATATTTTTTTTTAAGTTTCTCTACTAATTATAATTTACTCTATTAGTTATAATCATTAATTTTTTCTATTATTAATACAGTAATAATACAACAAAAAAGTAAAATAAATAATAAAAAAGGTAAATACAAGTTAGTATAGTGTCTCACCTCTTATTAACTTATTATTTATTAATTTATTATTTTCCCGCGATCTAGCCTTATTTAGCTAATATCGTTGTTTCCAGAAGAAAAAAATATTACCAGAAATAAACGTCTGGCAACAACAACAAACAAACGTAGTTCAAAAGGGGAGTGACAAGAGGGGACGGGATAAAAATACAAAAGTCGTCAAAAACCAAAATCAGATTAATGCCAACAGTGATCTCCTCCACGAAAAAAAAAACTAGGAATACACGTTTAAAATACCCTTGGGGGGGGGTGGTTAATCCTTTTTAATCGTTTTTTTAATCCTCATCCTCTCTCTCTCTCTCTCTGATGGGGAGGAGGAGTCAGAAAATAAAAAAAAATGCATATGCCACTATTTTCAATTTTTACAGGATGAGATCAGTTGGTCGGACCAATTTAAAGAGAGTCTCATTAATAACCTTCTTTTGTGCTCGGGTGTGATAACAGTACTACCTTTTCCTGTCTCCATTTAAGCTGGGATATTGAACCCTTCTATCATTTTTTTTTCATTCGTGTTTTTTTTGCGCAAATCAGCTGTGAAAAACATTTGCAATATACAAGGTCTTCCTTTTCAGAAAGTAATTTGCCTGAATAGGGGAGAAGGGATTTTACTCCACGTTCTGAACGGATTCATGCAACCTGATGGGGGGGGATGGGCTAGTCACCAGAAAACATACTAAAGACCAGAGGCTCCTGGTCGATCCAGGAGACATAGGAGGATACAGTCTACGGTCAAAGGTAAGCTGCAAAAGGTATAATCTTAAAAAAAAACAGCATATTTTTACACAAGCATACAGATCAGTGGTTATTCAATTTAATTTCAAAACTACTTTCCTTCTGGGATGTCAATAAAACCCTTGGGGGATGCCTTCCGTTTTTCTCTATTTGAAAAGAAATCACAAAACCGAAACATAAAATACAGACCCGTAGAATAAGCTAGGAGAAGTCTATTTTCAAATGTCAAGCTCTTTTGGCTAAACTACGCGTCTTTGCAAGAGAAGAGTTATGCTTTTTGTTAGGCAATTATTTCATGAAATACTTTCTATGTAAATGATTCCCGCTTTTATTAAGTCGGACTATATAACGTTGTTTAACGTTATATAACGATTATATAACGTTAACAGAGCAGACTGACAAAGGAGTTCTAGGCCAAACAAAAGCCGAGCTAAAATAGTTCAGGCAGAAGATTAAGTCAGCTAAGACAAAGCTGTTGGTCTTTCTTGGTCTGTGTGTGGTACACGCAGACGAATGGGAGCCAACCAAGAAGCGCTACAGCCTTGACTAGGCCTTATTCGACGCCTAGATTGAGACATAAAACTCTCTATTGGACACCCTGATTAGGATCAATTTCCCATAGACGAGATACTGTAGAATGAAACGAGGAGGCGAAAATTCCCGACATGAAACTCTGAGTATTGACTGTCCTGACACGGGGCACAGCTTCTGCATTGAGGCTAAGTTCCCTTTGTTATGTTGAAATATTGAGTGGGTCAGCATACCATTGAAATACGTTGTTCAAAATCGCAAAATATTCTTTGTGAAGGATTTGCTACGGAAAGGGGGGAGGAGACAAAACCACAATCAAAAACCATGAATAAGATATCCTGACTTATGCCAGCAGTCAAGACCGAGAAAAATAAAAATATTAATAAAAGCTGAAAACCAAATCCAACTCCCCGACCTCAGGGAAATCCATTCGGGCTGATTTCTTATTGAAGAGCCCTGTCTTCATTAACACTTTTTAAGGCACATTTGGACGAATGAAACCAGCTTTTAGTCCTACGGACTTTTCCACAAAAAGTCACTTCAAATGCACCTTCTTTGCTTTCTGATCCTTAAAAACTACTAGTGAAGAAAAGAGGATCCAGAAAAAGTTAAAAGGTACGAGCAACTTCACCTGAAAAATGAAGTCACGGCTTTATTTGCCTTCACATATATTTTAAATTTATGCATCTGAAATACCCATGATCCACAAGTTACTTGAAATATGCTTTTTAGATGTAGGATACCATTTGAGGCATGAAGTCACCTTATTTCTCAATACTGAAACCCAAGAAAATATCCAGGATTTTTTCGGGGGGGGGGGGGACAAAAAGAACTTTAAAAACACATCAAAAAATGTTTTTATTCATGTTTGTCACGTTTTTACGAGTCATACAAACATTTCTGGGAAGGGGTCAAACCGCCTAGATACGGCCTTGCTGAGACCTCAATTTTTTCAATTTACTATCGGTTCTACTCGTTTTATGATGACTAATTATAAAAAGCTGATAATTTTTTTGGAACTTACTTCCTAAAGTATTACCAACTACATGGCAACAAGTAAAAAAAAGGAGAACATTCTGTATTATTTCAGGGTGCTATAAATTGTCCTCAAATTGTTCGCTGTAAAGGATCACGAAAACTAATTAATGACTTGCGGAAAGACTTTTAACTATTAAACTGAGAGGACGAATAGTTACTAGCTAAAAATTACAGTAGAAGCAGTTAACGCATGTTGTTAAAAAAAAAAAACTGAAAAAACAAATGACCGTGGATTATTAGTTTCATTGACATGTACTGATATTTATTCCTTGAAGTTTTGATAATTTTTTATTTATGAAACTAAGAGAAGTGAAAACGTTTAAAACTTATTTTGTTTTCAGTAAAGCGCAAATTATGTTCTGGTCTTGAGAAGGCATGGGGGTTATCAGCCCTACGCATGTTAATTTTTACTCGTTTGAGTTTGAATCGGCTATTTACTGTAATTTCTGTTCGTTTTGAGTTTCATTTATTTATTGATAGTGATTTGTGGTAGTTTTACGCTTGGAAGATTACTTAACTTTATTTCTGCTCATTCTTGGCTGAACGGAGATCTTTGCTTTCCTTTGAAAAACTCGCTTTGTGGCAAAAAGTTTTTTAATTAATTTCTGTTCGTTTTTTACTGACATAGCCTTTTTCGTGAAAAAAATAATATTTTACATGTTTTCAGTTCTTCTGTAAACGTCCATTGTATGGGTTGTTTATTTGTATGCTGGCGAAACTTTTTTAACAATTTTTAATCATGACACAAACAATACTGTTAATTTAATTTTATAGCTTCTGAAGTTGACCTGAAAAATAAAACTTAATTTCATTCTCAAAAGATTCTACCTATCCTCTTTGACAGCCTGGATACACTTACACTCTTTTTATGTATTAAAATTGTAAGAGCAGAAGTAGTAATAGTAGTATCTTCAAGAGTTTCAGTTTAATGCTCCCAGTCTTTCTCGATACATTGCTGAGGTGTCTTATTGACAGCCATTTAACACAATGCTTTTTGATTTATTTTAAAGCAACACTTAGTTTTAAAGCATAATAGGCCAATTGCATAATTGTGGGGGTTGATTGCATAATTGTGATGGTAGGGGTTGTGGGGGGGCCTAATATCTCTAAAGACATGGTTGCTGGATTGTTCTACGATGCTGAGCAAAACGGTTGTCTCAAAATTTTCACTGAATGCGTTTGGAAAATGAATGAGTTTGAGAGAAGGGCTGCTTGCCCTACAGTCTCTTTTTACTCTTAAAAAAGGCACCAGAACTTATACTTTTGAATCGAATTAGCTCCTTTAAACGTTTCAGTGATATTTCTAGCTATTATGGAGTGGTACTGCCTTTGATATAGCTTATATGCTCCTTTGAATACCCTGAATGCATACAATTTTTTCGTTTAATTGAAACTTCTAAATGTTCCCTATAAGCTTCATCTTAATACCCTCAGCGTCATTAGTTACAGTAAATGTAGAGGCAGTATCAAAAGGACACATATAGTGCATTCTAGCTAGTTCAAAGTCTCCAACAACTTACCCTTAAAAGCATGCCGTAGCAGCAGCATTGGGATGCAAATATTTTCTTTTGATTAGTTCAACATCCCTCACAACAAACGCTGTTAGTTTCAACTTCACACCCCGAACTGTTCGTAAGATATTACTGCTACACCCTTTTGACAACCTGCATACAGAGGCGTGTTCTGATTCAGTTCATCTTCCTTCCTCAAAATTTCTTGAAAATTTAACCTTCATGCTCTTAGGCATAATTGTAATAGTAATCACAGTAGAAGTATTGATATTACTAGCAATAGTATTGAATAGTGATAGTACTTCTAGCAGCAGTTGTATTAACTTATTGCCTTTTGGTCACTTGAACATCCCTTTCATCAAGTCCTGGAAGTTTCAACTTAATAGTTTCAACTTAAGTTTCATTGGTGATATGTCCTTTTGATAACCTGTATGTTCATATACTTCCAGAAATTTTCATCTCAATGCTCTTAGCCCTACAAGTAGTTGCAATAGAGGTAGTATTAGTAGTGTGCACATTTTGCGTTTTGGTGCGATGATCTTTCCTTAAAGTAGTCTCTGAAAGTTCCAACTTGAAATATCGATAGTTCAATCGATAGATTCAAGATTCAAGATTTTATTTAAACTTCTGTACAACACACATAATATATAAAAAAAAAAGGGTCAAGCCGGAGACACAAGGTCGATTGACAAAGACCCGGTATAACAATATAGCACACCTATTTGACAGAAAAAAGAAACAAAAACAAATGCATAAAATAAATATCAATAAATCCACGACTCACCACTAGACGGGAACCCACCCACAAAACAACTGACACTCGGCAAATATCAATCCGAAAAACAAAACAAAACAGTGTGCAAGCGAGGGTGACCGATGACTGGCAACTTATTTGAAAAAAAAAAAAATAATAAAAAAAAATAAAATGAGCCCACCTTATCAATATCAAACAAACAACTATTCACTTTAAGATTTTTTTTTTATTACTGATTCTTGAATTTATTTATAAGGATAGAATGAAGTTGCTTTTTAATATGTGGGAGAGATTTCTATTTTGACAATGTGTATGCACATAACATCTTTTGATATCCCCTTAATACTGTAAAAGGAGTAGTGTGGTAGTAATAGTGGTGGTAGTTGTAGTAGTATTGTTAGCATGCAAATATTGCCTTTTTGATCATCTCCCTTATAATTTCCTGAATTTTCCAAATTAATATACTCAGTTATTCCTGTGTTGCACCGTTTTGACAATCCGTATACATATACAGTGTTTTGATTTAATTCAACGTTCCCTTCAACATTCTCTGAAAGTCTCATCTGAATATCCTTTGTCTGCTTGGAAAGTAAAGTTCAAACGTGCATACCTTTCTCAATAACATATACTAGGTGTAAACAATGAACGAATTGCCTAACTTAAAGCCCTTGTCCTAAGGACTACGGAGAGGTTGACATCCCCAAAGATATAATTACTGGACCTTTCAAAAAGGCTGAACAAAATTGCTCAATTAAAATATCTATCGGACATGTTTTGGAGAAGGATAGGCTTGGGGAAGGGGGTTGATTCTCCTCCATTCACATTTGACTCTTAAAAATGGCTCTAAAACTTCCAACTTCCAATCAAACGAGCTCCATCCGATCCAAGGTTTCTACGACCAAACGTTCCAAAAAAACCTTATATGCCCGGGGCATAGCTTATAATCCTTTCCAATGGGCTCTGGGGGATTGTGTCCACCCTAAAGACATTGTTATATGATTTTTTGGACTATTAATAACAAAATAGGGATCTCACAATTTCACCTGAATGTGTTTTGGGAAAAGAGGATGTCAGTAAGGGGGATTAGTTGCTCTCCAACATGTTTGATTCTAAAAAAGGAGCTAGAACTATAGATTTCAAATCAAATGAACCTCTTCTAAGGTCAGAAGATACCCCTGAGGCATAATTTACAACCTTTACTCCAAACTCTGATGGATTCTGTCCAACTCAAAGGCCTTATTATATGATCTTTGGACTATTTTTGAAAAAATGGCTATCTCAAAAAAACTTTTCGGATGCATTTGCAGAAAATACAAAGTAGAGGGGGGGGCGGTTACTCCAATCACTTTGACTCCTAAAAAGGGAACTAGAGCATCTTATTTCCAATCCAATGAGCGCCCTCCGGATTTATACGACCACCCTTTCTATAAAAGTGTTATATGACCTCTGGGCATAACTTACAACCCTTGCGCTGAGGGCTATGGGGGGGGGGGGTTCATCCTCAAAGACATAATTTCAAGACCTTTCAACTACGCTGAACAAAATATAATTTGATAAGATGTGTTTTGGGAATTGATGGGCGTGGGAAGGTGGCTTGTTGCCCTTCAACCATTTCTGACTATTGAAAACGCCCTATCAATTTCCAATCGAATAAACCTTTTTTGAAGTTTCTACGACAACAAATGACCATCTCAAAATTTCTATCAGATGAATTTCAGTAAAATACGAGGTGTGATTGGGGGGAGGGATCCACCCTCTGAATCTTAAAAAGAGTAATAGAGCTTCTGATTACCAATCCAAGGAGCCCACTCGAAAGTTTATAAGACCATTCTTTCAATAAAAACTTTATATGTCCCCAGAGCAAAACTTACAACCCTTGCCCTAAGGGCTGTGGGGGAGGGGTTTGTAACCTCAAAGACATAATTTTCGGGCCCTTTAACTACGCTGAACAGAATGGCTGTCTCAAAACCTTGATTGGATGTGTTTGGGGAAATGGTGGGAGTGGGAGGGGGTTAGTACATTTCAGGAAAATGCAAAGTGTGTGGGGGGATATCCGTCCTCAGATCACCTTGAATCTAAAAAAAGATACCAGAACTTCTGATTACAATCCAATGAGCCCCTTCTGAAGTTTATACGACCATCCTTTCTATAAAAACTTTATATGGCCCCAGGACATAAATTACAACCCTTGTCCTGAAGGATGTGGGGAGGGGGGTTGTCATCATT
The DNA here is from genome assembly GCF_032884065.1 of Artemia franciscana. Taxonomy (NCBI): domain Eukaryota; kingdom Metazoa; phylum Arthropoda; class Branchiopoda; order Anostraca; family Artemiidae; genus Artemia; species Artemia franciscana. The sequence goes on along the minus strand of NC_088879.1, from coordinate 10,089,181 downwards.
AAAGACATAATTTACAGGACTTTTAACTACCTTGAACAAAAGGGCTATCTCAAAATGTTGATTGCATGTGTTTGGGGAAATCGTGGATGTTGTAGGGGCGTCAGTTCCCACCTGGTCACTTATGACTATTAAAAGCGGCACTAGTCCCTTCAATTTTCAATTGAATGAGCCTTTTTAGAAGTTTCTATGATAGCAAATGGCAATCTCAAAATTTCTATCAGAAGCATTTCGGGAAAATACGAGGTGTGGGGGGGTATCCACTATCCGATTAACCTGAATCTTAAAGAAGACACTAGTACTTTTGACTACCAATCCAATGAGTCCCCTCCAAAGTTTAAATGATCACCTTTTCTATATAAGCCATAAATGGCCCCAGGGCATAACTTACAACCCTTGCCCTGAGGGCTGTGGGGGAGGGGTTTGTAACCTCAAAGACATAATTTTCGGGCCCTTTAACTACGCTGAACAAAATGGCTGTCTCAAAACCTTGATTGGATGTGTTTGGGGAAATGGTGGGAGTGGGAGGGGGTTAGTACATTTCAGGAAAATGCAAAGTGTGTGGGGGGATATCCGTCCTCAGATCACCTTGAATCTAAAAAAGGATACCAGAACTTCTGATTACAATCCAATGAGCCCCTTCTGAAGTTTATACGACCATCCTTTCTATAAAAACTTTATATGGCCCCAGGACATAAATTACAACCCTTGTCCTGAAGGATGTGGGGAGGGGGGTTGTCATCATTAAAGACATAATTTCCAGGACTTTTAACTACCTTGAACAAAAGGGCTATCTCAAAATGTTGATTGCATGTGTTTGGGGAAATCGTGGATGTTGTAGGGGCGTCAGTTGCCACCTGGTCACTTATGACTATTAAAAGCGGCACTAGTCCCTTCAATTTTCAATTGAATGAGCCTTTTTAGAAGTTTCTATGATAGCAAATGGCAATCTCAAAATTTCTATCAGAAGCATTTCGGGAAAATACGAGGTGTGGGGGGGTATCCACTATCCGATTAACCTGAATCTTAAAGAAGACACTAGTACTTTTGACTACCAATCCAATGAGTCCCCTCCAAAGTTTAAATGATCACCTTTTCTATATAAGCCATAAATGGCCCCAGGGCATAACTTACAACCCTTGCCCTGAGGGCTGTGGGGGAAGGGGGTTGTCATCTTCAAATAAATAGTTCAACTACAACTATGTTGAAGAAAATGGCTATCTCTAAATTTTGATTTGATGTCTTTGAATGGAGGGCGTGGGAAGGGGTTTAGCTGCCCTCCTATCACTTTCGACTATTAAAAAGGACACTAGCCGTTTTAATTTCCAATCCAATGAGCCCCTTTTGAAGTTTCTACGACAAGTCCTTCGATACGAAGTGCCCTGGCCTAAGACCAAAACAAATTTCTAAACAAATAAATAATACATTGTGCCCACCATCGTTCTTAGGCAGCGCTAATGTGCTGCCTACGATATAAAGAAAATATAAGAATATGCAGTAACAAATGACATTCTTACGGATATAGTCTAAAAAAGAAGTTTTTCAGCAAGACTTAATGGCTAGGTTTGTCAGTGAGCAGGGTTTGAATCATTTTCATATATCGTGAATGTATGTTTCGATCGTGGAACATACCCTCTAATTTTGTTAAAATGTACCTGCAAAAACTGCACAAATCCCACGATTTTGGGAATTGCCCCTGGAGCTAAGTGGGTCAAGTTTCCCTGGAGGTGCAGTTGGTGGTCTGTTTGATTGCTGTCTTTTTATTCGTGTTTGATTTTAGATTTTCTTTCCTTTAATATGTAGTTTTTTATTGTTTCTTTCTCCACACTGAGGAGGTCTTGTTGGAGATTAAATAAAAATAAAAAAAAAACAACTTTTTTTTTAACTGAAAGTAAGGACCAACATTAAAACCCAAAACGAACAGAAATTATTCCTTACATGAAGGGTTTACCCCTCTCCAATACATTGCTCTTTACGCTAGAGCTGTTATCAATTTTAAAAAAGCTTCCTATTCTAATTAGACGACCCCTGTGTTTCATTAGCCAATCTTAAAAATTGGGACAAACAGTCAAACTTTAGCAAAAAGAGCAAGGTATTGAGGAGGGGACAACCCTCCACAATACACAACCCTCCACACTGAGGACGTCCTGTTGGAGATTAAATAAAGAAACAATTTTTTTTTTTTACTGAAAGTAAGGAACAACATTAAAACTCAAAACGAACATAAATTATTCCGTACATGAAGGGTTGCCCCCTTTCCAATACCTTACTCTTTACGCTAGAGCTGTTATCAATTTTAAAAAAGCTTCCTATTCTAATTCGACCCCTGTGTTTCAGTAGTCAATCTTAAAAATTGGGACAAACAGTCAAACTATAGCAAAAAAAAGCAAGGTATTGAGGAGGGGGCAACCCTTCATATGCGGAATGATTTCTGTTCATTTTTTGTTTTTATGGTGCTCCTTACTTTCAGTTAAAAAAAAACAATTTATTAAACAATTAATTTCAGATTGTTTTTCAAATAATGCCGGTAAAACTGGCTCAACCTGCATAAAATATACCCACCCACCCCCCTCTAATGGGAAACTCCTCCGTGGAAATTTCCTCCAACATAAAGTGCACCCCCCATCAAATTCCCTCTATATAGTTCTATTCTCGCTGAAAATTCCCTCCCCGTAAAATTTTTGCGGACGATTCAGCCTGAAAAATTCTTCTTAGCATACTTTCTTTTGAAGAAGACTTCAAAATTAGAGAAAACCTCTAATTGGTTCCTCGATCACTCCGGAAATGCCCCTTCTGTGGAAATTTTGTCCCCTCCAATGCCAAATTGAGTTTACAAAGATAATGTCCCCAGTGTAAAATATCCCCTGGATAGTTCACCCCCGGGAATTCTTCCTACCCCAAGATTCTTCCTATGGAGGCACAAATCCCCCCCTGAAAATTGTCTGTATACTTCCCGATAGGAAATATTATATGTAAACAATGGGAATTTTTCATAGCTTACAGGCTTCTTCCCACGGACTGTGGGGAGGCATTTTACCGCTAAAGATATAGTTATTTGATCCTTCAACTGCACTGAACAAAATGCCTATCGTAAAATTTGATTAGATAGCTTTGGGGGAAAATGGGCGTGAGAGGAGGGGGGCAGATGCCCTCCAATTTTTTTGGTTACTTAAAAAGGGCACTAAAACTTTTAGTTTCCTTTCAAATGTACCCTCTCCCGACATTCTAGGACTATTATTTTAATAAGATCACCCCTGAAAAAAAAGTAAACACGCATTCGTGATCTGTCTTCTGGCAAAAACAGCAAAATTCCACACTTTTTATATAGGAGTTTGAAACTTCTACAGCGGTGTTCTCTAGTATGCTGAGTAGGATGGCGTGATTTTCATTAGAATTCCTTGAATTTTAGGAGGTGTTTCCCCCTATTTGAAAATCAGGCTATTTTCTCAGGCTTGTAACTTTTGATGGGTAATATTAAACTTGATGAATCTTACATATTTGGAATCAGTATAATAAGCTGATTCTTGTGATGTATCCATTGATATCAAAATGATGTCAGAAATTATAATCGTTTTTTAGAGTTTCGGTTACTACTGAGCCGAGTCACTCCATACTTACAGTAAATACTGCTGATTCAAAGCTTGTATGGAGATCAGGTCACATTGGAAAAGAATTCAGTTTTTTCATTCTTACCTCATCACAGATACCATTAAAATGATCCCGCTTATAAAACAGATAGCTGTTTCTTCAGTAAAATAATTAGAATATGGAATAACTGAAAACATTGGAATAATCAAGACAATATTAAAACAAAAACGGAATAATTAAAGTCAAAATTTCACCAAGGGTTCAAAAGTTTCTATCCTCCGGGCTCAAAACTTGATATTAAAATAAAATGCAAAAAAGGTTATTCAGCAGTCCTACTAAAGAAAAATATAGGCTTTTGCCGCTTGTTCTTGAATCATTGGTAATCCCAGACTGCAAAAATTAAATTCTAAAAAAAAAATTAATTTACACTGGATTACCACTACTTACCTGATTATCACAACCACTAGACCATATTACCACTACCACCATATTTTTTTAGACGACTAGATTACCACTACAGTACTTTACGCTATTTTATCTGATTTAAATATCGCTGATTCAAAGCACCTATGGAAATCAAGGCTTGAAATTCCTTGACTGTCACCTGATTAAAATTCCCTCCCACTTTCCATATAGTGCACTTGTTTTTCATAAATACACATCGAAAGTATAACAGTTCAAAATAGGGATGGAACCTTTTAATAGACAGTGAACAAATATAAAATTTGTTAAAAAACGTTGTTAAAAGTTAAATTTGTTAAAAGTTAAAAAACTTTTAACTGGATATTTCGAACACATACAGTGTTCCCTATTTTGAACTGTTATACTTTCGTCATGGAAAGGCAGTGTGGTCTTCGAAGTTATCTACGTAGAAATACACATAAAATAAGTAAAGTCTAAATTCTAAACAGAGTCCGAATATCTCTATCTATCAAGGCTCCTAATTTCAGGAAAATTCCACAAAGCAAGAAAACGTTCAAAATAGAATGTAAAAAAGGTTATTCCGCAGTCTTACAAAGAAAAATGCAGGATTTTACCACCTCCTCTTGGTAAATCCCTGGTAAGCCCATACTACCAAAATAAATATAACAAACGCTTTGCACTAAACTAAAAAAAAATACAACAACTTCTACCTGTTTCTAATGAAAAGGATGCACCATGCCAGGGACACCCCCTCCTCTTGGTAAATCCTTGGTAAGCCCATGCTACCAAAATCAATCTAAAAAACACTTTGCACTAAAGTAAAAAAAATACAACAACTTCTACCTGTTTCTAATGAAAAGGACGCACCATGCCAGGGGCACCCCCTCCTCTTGGTAAATCCTTGGTAAGCCCATGCTACCAAAATCAATCTAAAAAACGCTTTGCACTAAAATAAAAATAAATACAACAACTTCTACCTGTTTCTAATGAAAAGGATGCACCATGCCAGGGGCACCCCCTCCTCTTGGTAAATCCTTGGTAAGCCCATGCTACCAAAATCAATCTAGAAAACGCTTTGCACTAAAATAAAAATAAATACAACAACTTCTACCTGTTTCTAATGAAAAGGATGCACCATGCCAGGGACACCCCCTCCTCTTGGTAAATCCTAGGTAAGCCCATGCTACCAAAATCATTCTAAAAAACGCTTTGCACTAAAATAAAAATAAATACAACAACTTCTACCTGTTTCTAATGAAAAGGATACACCATGTCAGGGGCCCCCCCTCCTCTTGGTAAATCCTTGGTAAGCCCATGCTACCAAAATCAATCTAGAAAACGCTTTGCACTAAACTAAAAATAAATACAACAACTTCTACCTGTTTCTAATGAAAAGGACGCACCATGCCAGGGGCACCCCCTCCTCTTGGTAAATCCTTGGTAAGCCCATGCTACCAAAATCAATCTAAAAAACGCTTTGCACTAAAATAAAAATAAATACAACAACTTCTACCTGTTTCTAATGAAAAGGATGCACCATGCCAGGGGCACCCCCTCCCCTTGGTAAATCCTTGGTAAGCCCATGCTACCAAAATCAATCTAGAAAACGCTTTGCACTAAAATAAAAATAAATACAACAACTTCTACCTGTTTCTAATGAAAAGGATGCACCATGCCAGGGACACCCCCTCCTCTTGGTAAATCCTAGGTAAGCCCATGCTACCAAAATCATTCTAAAAAACGCTTTGCACTAAACTAAAAATAAATACAACAACTTCTACCTGTTTCTAATGAAAAGGATACACCATGTCAGGGGCACCCCCTCCTCTTGGTAAATCCTTGGTAAGCCCATGCTACCAAAATCAATCTAAAAAACACTTTGCACTAAAATAAAGATAAATACAACAACTTCTACCTGTTTCTAATGAAAAGGATACACCATGTCAGGGGCACCCCCTCCTCTTGGTAAATCCTTGGTAAGCCCATGCTACCAAAATCAATCTAAAAAACACTTTGCACTAAAAAAAAAAAAATACAACAACTTCTACCTGTTTCTAATGAAAAGGATGCACCATGCCAGGGGCACCCCCTCCTCTTGGTAAATCCTTGGTAAGCCCATGCTACCAAAATCAATCTAAAAAACACTTTGCACTAAAATAAAGATAAATACAACAACTTCTACCTGTTTCTAACGAAAAGGATGCACCATGCCAGGGACACCCCCTCCTCTTGGTAAATCCTAGGTAAGCCCATGCTACCAAAATCAATCTAAAAAACGCTTTGCACTAAAATAAAAATAAATACAACAACTTCTACCTGTTTCTAATGAAAAGGATGCACCATGCCAGGGGCATCCCCTCCTCTTGGTAAATCCTAGGTAAGCCCATGCTACCAAAATCAATCTAAAAAACACTTTGCACTAAAATAAAAATAAATACAACAACTTCTACCTGTTTCTAACGAAAAGGATGCACCATGCCAGGGACACCCCCTCCTCTTGGTAAATCCTAGGTAAGCCCATGCTACCAAAATCAATCTAAAAAACGCTTTGCACTAAAATAAAAATAAATACAACAACTTCTACCTGTTTCTAATGAAAAGGATGCACCATGCCAGGGGCACCCCCTCCTCTTGGTAAATCCTTGGTAAGCCCATGCTACCAAAATCAATCTAAAAAACGCTTTGCACTAATCTAAAAATAAATACAACAACTGCTACCTGTTTCTAATGAAAAGGATGCACCATGCCAGGGGCACCCCCTCCTCTTGGCAAATCCTTGGTAAGCCCATGCTACCAAAATCAATCTAAAAAACACTTTGCACTAAAATAAAAATAAATACAACAACTTCTACCTGTTTCTAATGAAAAGGATGCACCATGCCAGGGACACCTAACCTTTCCATCACAGATCGAGCCCTTTCCTAGAGGGCCGCCATAATGAGGGCATTTACTTCCAATAGCATGTAGTTTACCACTTGTTCTTACAACTACTATCTCAGTTTCATCATCTAGCTTCAGTGTTTTCATCCTATACAAGAAAAAAGTAAATGTATCACATAAAATGGTTACAGAGGCTACTCATACCCATAAAATATATCCATAGTTCACCCATAAGTATACCCATAAAATGTTATATCAGCCACAGACTTAGGATTTGGCTTTTTCAATAATTCAAACTCAGAGGTAACCATTGCTAAGACACTTTATAGCACTGGTGGATTCAGAGGGACTTCGGGCCCCCTAAGATTTTTTTGGCGCCCTCATTCCGTGTTTTTTCTGTTTTTCACAATTTTTTTTTTTAAATAAATTTGTCAATTTGGTTAATGTCACATTCAGCCCCCCTCCAAGATGTTGTTCTAGATGCATCTTTGCTTTATAGATTCGTGAATTTTAGAAATACCGAGCTGCCCTTTAGCCCTTTAGAGATACCGAGCTGCCCTTTCGTGCCTCAAAATATCTGAGGTATTAAATATCTCCCAAATTTATATTTAACATAAGCTCTTGTCTAATAAATTCCCATTGTTTGTTTTCTCAACAAACTTTTATCCTTAAGATTAATCCAAATATAAGTTACAATTCCTGAATCAGCATCAAAAGGCAATTATTCTCACTTGACTATGGGCTAGAGTTCATTCTTTGCTAGGTAGCCCCTAATGGCCCCTAACGATATAATAAAATAATAAAAGGCCCCTAATGGCGCAACCATGATTAACTTATAAAATGTCCAAAAAAGATATCTTACGAAAAAGTACAGAGCTAAATTAAACCAAACTCAAAACGAATAGAAATAAATATTTATAAATAAATAAGACATGAAAAGAGCAAAGATTACAGTCAACATTTAAGTTAAACCTAAAATGAACAAAAATTACCACAAAAAGGAGTAGGGCTAACACCACCTAAGACTTCTGAAGGTCAGAGCGTCATTTGGGCTTCACTAAAAAATGTTTTTACTGGTCAAAACATCAAGAGCAGCAACAAAAAAAAGAAAGAAAATCACCATAATAAACAAGATCACTGAAAAGAGCTAACGAGAGTAAACTGAGAGTAAGTCTACTCTACTCTGAGAGTAAGTCTAAGAGTAAGAGTCTACTATTAGAATCATTAATATAGGGTGATACATGATGGAATATATCAACAACAGCTCCCTGTCACCCTTTTATAACATAAATTATTTCTGTAAGGACTTGAACCCTGATTTTATTATGCTGTTTCAGTGTGAATTGCCGTTATATATATATATATATATATAAAAAAAAAACAAAAAAAAACAACAGTCTAACTTGATAGATTAATAGAATTCCATACTCCACAAACTTTTCATTACTAGCACCGTGTTACCAACCTCAGCTGCTCCAAATTCATATACTTTGCATTATGTTTCACTTTTAAATTACATTCCAACCAATTCCTAAGCAAACAAAAAATTAAACTCTAGCGTTGAAGAAAACAGGAAAAGATCTACTGTAGGCCAAAGCATCATTGCTTCCTTTAGTAAAACATACCCCCCACCAACTAACAACACTTGTAGTAAGTTTCCCATCAGCCAAGATTAATAATCCTTACTTCTAAGCATTAGAATGATAGAAATAACTATTCCAAACAAACACAAAGTAGAAATTATAGGGAAAATCTTTTCAAGACAGTGGAAATCTAATCTGTGGATATTTCGGCCCTATGTCCAAGGTCCGTCTTCTGCACAATACAAGAAAGATATATATATATATATATATATATATATATATATATATATATATATATATATATATATATATATATATATATATATAAACTTACATTAAAACGTTAGAATTAAAACAAATAATCTTTTTCAATTTTTTTTAAAACAGCCCTAGCATCCTTACTTCAACGAAGTTCGAGTCCTTGTTGAGTCTTGGTTGAACTTTCTTGAAGTAAGGATGCTAGGGCTGTTTTAAAAAAGTTTATTTATATATACATATTTTTTTTCTTTCTTGTATTGTACAGAGGATGGCCCTTTGACATAGGGCCGAAATGTCCACAAATTTGGTTAACACTGTCTTGAAAAGATTTTCCCTATTGTTTCTACTTTGTGTTTGTTTGTTATGGAAAGGCAGTGTGGTCTTCGTCACTATTTTCGTCTAAATAACTATTAATTTTGAGTATTGTTAACCTATTGTTGTACTACTAACAATGTATAATCATGACAGACACTAATTGTGACAAATAATATTCCTATAACATTAGCACTTACTCATTTTCATTCAGGTCAACTTTTTTAATCTTAAATGTTTGAAGACTAGCTTCTTCTGGAGTAGCATTGACAGCTTTGCTAGATGTCTCTTCTTTCATGGCTTCATTGACTTTGTCTCGTTTCTTTGCAGATTCAGGATGACTGGATGTTGCAGTGCTTCCAACATCATCTATAAGGAAATATTACATATTATACTCTTGTCACAGGTGTAAGTCCATGTAAGATCCACCTTTGCAAGGGAGTAGGGGTAGAGGAATTATAACATATACGAATTTTTGGCTATTTCAGGGGATTTAGCTTCAGCAAAATAATCTAATTCAAGTTGATTTTTCAGAAGAATTCTGTGGGGTAAGAGTCCTTCTACTCTTTGAGGAGAATGTACGCTACTCTCTGTTGTTATCTAGGTTGCGTACTCTTCCCTAAGTATTCCAAATTAAGGTAACCAGAACAAACAACATGCACACATATTTAACTCAAATGTACCACAGGTGTTGGGTAAAACAAGAAGAAGCTAAGGACAAAGCACCAGCAGATAAAAGATTGAGTATAGCAGATCCATAATGATGCTTTCTCCTTCTGCAAAATACGCTTAACACTGTTCACAGCAGCATCAAATTTTTTAACTATGCTGCACTTGGCTTATCACAAGAGATCATTTAAGCTGCAGGCATTAGCAAAAAGGATTAGGAAAGGTCCTAAAAATAGACAGCAAAAAGAATAAACATAAACTTTGCAAGGATCAAAAGTAGGTTAATTACATATTCTGCACAAAATACACCAGTAAAAAGTTCAATCCTGAAAACAATCCTAATAGATAGATGGATATTTGTTGCAAAAAAAAGCTACAGGGCCATGGCAAAAACCAAAAAGTAGAATAATAAATAGGCTACTCCTAAGGCATGAACTCAAAAAATACAGGGGTGTCAATTGGGGGAGGCAGGACATTTGACTCCCTTTTATTTGAAAGATAATTGTTTTTGGTGCAATATCCTCATGTAAAATATTTCTTTTTTGTATTTTCACTACAAAGGAACATATATTTTCCTTGCCCATGGACTTTGAAAAATGAATTTTGTACGACCCTCTCCCCCAAATATTCAAGGATCGACGCCACTGCCAACTCATATAAAACAAAATACAAAAATTCACATACATTCAATAACATTTTCAGCATTCATGCTGAGTACTCACTCTGTTTTAAAATTCGGTAGTCAAGATTTGTGTCAAATGATTAACAGCTAATTGTTCTGAATGGGCTATATAAACAAACTACTTGTCAAGATAGGCTAGTAAAAAGTCCCTCATTTAGAATTTTCACTTATATATGATAAGAGCATTGGTATAATCGAAAATAGCAGATCTTACTTGCAGTTTACAAATTCATCCAACATTCATTACAGTGGTAGGTCAGTCTAAGGGGGACTTAGATGAAAATGGAAGGTGTGGTAAATTACTGCTTATTGGGTCTTATTCTTATACTGGTTATATTGGGTTTTATTTGGGTGCACTTTACCTGGGATGCAGGTAAATTGGGATCAACAAAACTCTCCTGGAGTGATGGTGGGGCCAAATGTGGTTGGGACAAATAATGAGCAAGAGCAGGCTCCCATGAATACAACATTTATTCTACAAGTAGTACCTATGTCTCAAGCTTTACACAATCAGGTATACAACAGACAGTAGGATTTAATCAGGCTAGACAATCACCACATGCCACATCTCTAGCCCCCAACAATAGGCACAGTCAGTATTAAATTTATATCTCACTACACTCTCAAAATAGATGTACAGTCTCTAAAAAAGTTCATTTGTTTGTTCAAGTTCTATTTATTTTCATAAAATAACAATAACAAAAACAATATCCCAAAGGGCTCAATGGCCCGTTATTTGGGAAACGGCATACAATAAATAAAGAATCATAAAAACTTGTCATAAACATACTAAATAACATCTAAATATAAATATGTAAGGAAAAGAAATCAACTCACCAGCAGTCCCCACGAAACAGCAACCCTCACATCACCCGATAATAAAATACAAATTAAAATTCTCGCGTCATCGAGGATGAATGCAATAGATGAAAACTACCCATCTCTTCCCCCAGACAAAACCATGAATTCAGGAAATACGAATCGTAAGAAGTGGAGGGCATTATAAATTTGTCAAATTTAGAATTATCTCATGACTTTGGACAACAAGCCAAAAGAGCTATTTCCCCAACCCTCCTCAAGGAAAACAGCAGAGTAGCAAACAGTTGCTGCACAGCTCCTTCTAGGTACAAGCCAAAAGAGATATTTCCCCAACTCTCCTCAAGGAAAACAGCAGAGTAGCAAAAAGTTGCTGCATAGCTCCTTCTAGGTACAAGCCAAAAGAGCTATTTCCCCAACTCTCCTCAAGTAAAACAGCAGAGTAGCAAAAAGTTGCTGCACAGCTCCTTCTAGGTACAAGCCAAAAGAGCTATTTCCCCAGCTCTCCTCAAGAAAAACAGCAGAGTAGCAAAAAGCTGCTGCACAGCTCCTTCTAGGTACAAGCCAAAAGAGCTATTTCCCCAACTCTCCTCAAGGAAAACAGCAGAGTAGCAAAAAGTTGCTGCACAGCTCCTTCTAGATACAAGCCAAAAAATAAGGGAGTCCAGATTCTGAATAGATTTGAAAACAGAATTATCTTGTCTAGCAAAAATAAAATAAAAACCTTGCCTATGAGAAGAGACCACTTCAAGCCTTAAAGAAGCTTTGAAACTGAGCAGTTTGAATTTGAACTGAGCAAAGATACTTCATAATACTTCTACTCATTGAATCTGCTGTTATAAAGCATTGACTATTAACAAAGTAGGTGAAACAGAAGTCTAAGCAGAGGGATTTAAACCCATATGTCAAGGAGTAATAGGACAGACGCCAAAAGAAATCACTGAGCTAAATGCTTCAGTAAAATCTATAAAACGATTGAAAAGATTTAATAGAGAAAGAAACAATTGGAAAATAGCTTATCGATTTGTGTAACTTTTGAGAGTAATCCTTTGCCCTCAGCTCATTGGCTCTATGGAAGCAAAGGGGAAGTTTAAGAATACCAAAGTCCTATTGTCCAGTACTTCAAGTGCCAAAAGTGTGGCCATATGCAGGCTCAATGCAGGGAACTGCAACCAATTTGTCTCAGAGGTACAGGTTCCCTCTAGTCAAAAGATAGTGAACTCAAGAAAGCAACAGAGAAAGAAGTGAAATTTCCATGCTTCTGTAGCATATAGATCTTATGCAGACGTATTAAACAGGAAAAAGGCCATGGAAATTAATAAAAAAAAAACCCTAGATAGACATTTTGACAAAGCTAGTGGTTTTTGTGTCTAGTGCACCAGGAGTGGTTGACTTGAAAGACTTGGAAATACAAGAAAGGGTCCACAGGTTATACTCTCTTATGAACACATCATTTAAAGAAAAGATAGATCCAAGTGAAATCTTAAAGCTGATCAACATGTCCCCTTAAATAAGAGTATTATCTAACATAATCTAAGGAAAATCCTTAGATTGCTCCAAGCTGCAATTTAAGGTAGGCTAATTATTATTTAATACCCAATCAGTCTAAAGAGCTAAAAAGGCTTAATTGAGAGCTTTGCAAGGAACAAAGAAATTAATATAATCTGCCTTCAAGAGAAATGGCTGACAAGCAGAGACACATGTTTAATGAAAGATTCCAACATAATTGCAAAGAATAGAGAAGAAGGTAGAAGAGGTGGATTACTTACAGCCACACCATCAAGACACTATCAAAAAGATAGTGCACTATCAGGTGTTAAATTTTGGATTAGTGGTGGATCAGAAGGTAAAAGTTTTTTCGGGTAGAGTTTGCACAAACAGTAAATCAAGGCTAATATTACCTAATATGTACCTAAAGGAAGCAATATAGATTTGGAAACTGTGATTAAAATAGTAACAAAAAAACAGTAAAATCAATAGATGGGTTTTTAATATCCGCCCCCCCCCCTGATATTTGGTGTGATTGTGGAAGTAAGAATAGTAGTGGAAGTGCACTGGAGAAGGTCAAGGACAAGATGAAGTAATTCTTTTGACACAATATGGGTTACCCACTAGAAAAAACTCACACAGGGGATCATATTCTACAATTGATTTAGCTTTTGCATCTACTAGAATGACAACTAAGACAGCTGTCACATCACAAACAAACGGTAATTCTGCCAGTGACCACTTAACTGTAATTGTTGATATTGAAGACAGAATTGAAAGCCTAAAAACTGATAACCAGATAAGATTAGATTTCAAAAGAGCAAACTGGAAAGAGGGTAGAACAGGCCTGGGATCTTATTCAACTGGAAGATGAACTCAACCCTTTTGAAGATATGTAAATCCCAACAACTCCAACTAGAGACAGTAGAAAAAATTATCCCACAGAGCAAAAAAGGAAAAATTTTTGACAGAGAACCTGTATGGCAGAATAGTGAATGTGAAGATACAAAAAAAGTAATGAATAAGGCAAAAAACGACTACAATAAAATCCTATCTACAGTTAACTGTACAAAGCTAAAGCAAATTTGCAAGAGCCACAAGTGATGCCAAAATTGATTCATGGATTAAGCTTGCAGAGAGTTTAAATGTCAAAGACTCATGTGGAAATGTTTACAAATTCATTAAAAGAATAGATAGTCGAAGCAATCCTTTAAATCTAAACACTCCATGGTAATTTAAAAAAGAGCTAATAATTGATGACAGGAATAAAGCTGAAGTAGGAGTTAGGCACCTAAGACAGACCACAGGCAAAGAGGACCCATTAATAAGGACAGACCTACACTCTAAAGTATTTGCTAAAGCCAGAAAACTAGCAGAGGAGGAAAGTAATGAAGCATAGAAGCTACCTTTCACTGAAGAGGAATTAGAAGGTATGTTAAATAAATAGCCAGGGTGGGATAGAGTCCACCCAGTATTATTGAAAAATCTTCCAATTAGATGGAAACAGAAATTATCAAAGGTTACTAACATGTTGTGTGAAAGGGAAGATTTTCAGACTGCTGGAAAGAAGGCATAGCAGTAAAGATACCACAACCTTAAAAACAGTTTAGTGGGAAAACACTTATTTATAACAATACTACCAGTTGTAGGAAAGATTTATGAAAGACTTGTCCAGAAAAAAGTTGATTTACATTATGGAGACGACACAAATCCTTCCGGACATTCAAAATGGATTCAGAAGGTAGAGGCACAGCTGATAGAAAAGTCATGATAATAAGATTTCAATATATTAAGGTGCATTTGACAACATTGTCCTCCAACAGATATTAAATGGACTTATAAGGCAAATTGATGAAGTTTTCAACAGAATATATGCCAGGAAGTTGCTATGCTTGCTGGAGGGTCAAAATAAAAAACAAGGTTCAAATTAAAAGAGGAGTTCCACAAGGAAGCATCATTGATCCTGATTTTACAACACAAGTGAACATGAGATTCCTGTTAAAGATCACATGAAATATGACTGAACTTTTTCTGATGACAACAAGACTTGGACCATGGAAGCTACCACAGAGGAAGCTGGAAAAGAAGCCCAACAAATACTTCTCCAAATAGAAACATGGGCAAGTATTCTAGATATATTATTTTAACTATCCAAAGTATAATCCATGATAATAACACAGAGGAGAAAAAACTAGGCCATCTGTTTTGAAATTCTATGGAAAATATATAGAAGTAGTACAAGAATACAAATCACTGGGGATATAATACAAATCCCTGGGGATAATACTGGTCAGTAAGATGAGGCTTGCCAAACATACTGAAAATCTCAAGCATTAAAATATATATCTAGTAAAAATGATGACAGGGAGAAGCCATGGAGCTCATCCAGCAGTAATGATAGAATTTTATGTTAAGTGGCCAAATATGACCAAAGACTGTGCAAAACACGGCTATTAAAATCGCCTTTGGAGCAAAAACAGACCACCCTAATTACCATCTTATCAATTTAATCTGGTATAGAACAACTGTCAATAAAAAGAGATACGCTGAAATATATTCAAATATATACTAAATATTCTGAAATATACAATAAATATATTAAAATATGTTCAATATTCATACTGAATATGCTAAAATATGCTCACAACATACTAATATCATAATAGGTAAATTTTTCACAGTTCACATTATTAACTTACAAATAAAGTGAACATACCACTTGATGCCTTTTTTATATTTTTACAAATATAATAATTGCTTCTATCATAAATTCAAATTTAAGCACTTTTTGACCTAGCCTAACTACAAATAATTTTGGTGCTGAGAAAATTGAGTATTATTTTGTTGAAAATGACCAAAAATGCATACTCTAATTGAAAATTCAGCATCTAGGAAGAAGAAAATGGCATAAATGGCAAAATAAAATTTATGGATCCTACTTAATTGTGGAAAATCAGTGCTTGTAGATTAGGTTATATGACATGAAATTTATAATGAAACAGAAAGTTTGAGACCAATGTTTTAAGCCTTCTTTATACCCAATATTTTGATCATTTTCAAGAGATCAAAAAGTGTTTAAATTTGAATTTGTATTAGAAGCAATTATTAAATTTGTAAAGAACATAAAAAAAGGCATTGAGTGATTGTTCACTTTATGGTAAGTCAATAATGTAAACTGCAAAAATTTTACCTAATAATACACATAATAGGCAACACTAAAATAAATTCAAAGAGTATAGGCATAAGATAAAAATCCCTCAATTAAGAAACATATTATTAAACACAGACTATGTTGTTTGAAGCTGCTAACACTGACGTACCAAAGGAAAAGAGTTGATACGATTTTAACCAAGAAAATCCCTTCTAAAAACATCCTTCCTGGTCTCTTTGCACAGTCCTTGCATTCTGGTACTAGAGGACATTCAATGAAGCTCCCCATGCAGCATTCCACAAGCCGACATAGAAGACATTTCTTCAGCCGAAGAGTCATCAATCTGTAGAATCAACTGTCTGAGGAAACAGTTTCTGCAACTTCAACCAACACGTTCAAGTCCCACCTTGATAAGGAATGGCTTTGCCAGGAGTTCCTTTACAATTGAGAAGAGCCTCCACAAGAGTCTAGATCAACAACCACAATCTACACCAAACAATTATATATATATATATATATATATATATATATATATATATATATATATATATATATATATATATATATATATATATATATATATATATATATATATATATATATATATATATATATATATATATATCTATATATATAAAAATAAGTTGTCTGTGGATCTGTGGATCAGGTGACGTCATGTTTGTCCGCATATGACGTCTGAATTATTTCACACTAATACAAAAGAAGAAAAAAAACTAAAAAAGGTAAAAACTACAAAAAAAACTAAAAAGAAAAAAAACTAAAAAAGCTAAAAAACTAAAAAAAAATAAAAAAAGGTAAAAATCTAATAACTAAAAAAAAACTGAAAAAAATAAAAAAAGGCAAAAACTACAAAAAAAAATAAAAACTAATAAAAAAACTAAAAAAGCTAAAAAACTAAAAAAAAACTAAAAAAAAACTAAAAAAAAGGTAAAAAACTAAAAAAAACTAAAAACTAAAAAAGAAAAAAACTAAAAAAAAGGAAAAAACTGAAAAATAAAAGAGAAAAAGAAAACTAAAAAAATATGAATAAATATATATAAAAATAAATTGTTTGTGGGTTATGTCTGTCTGTCTGTCTGTCGAGTGACATCGTGTTTGTCCGCATATGACGTCTGAATTATTTCACACTAATACAAAAGAAGAAAAAAAACTAAAAAAGGTAAAAACTACAAAAAAAACTAAAAAGAAAAAAAACTAAAAAAGCTAAAAAACTAAAAAAAACTTAAAAAAGGTAAAAAACTAAAAACTAAAAAAAACTGAAAAAACTAAAAAAAGGCAAAAACTAAAAAAAAACTAAAAACTAATAAAAAAACTAAAAAAGCTAAAAAACTAAAAAAACTAAAAAAAGGTAAAAAACAAAAAAAAACTAAAAACTAAAAAAGAAAAAACTAAAAAAAAGGAAAAAACTGAAAAATAAGAGAAAAAGAAAACTAAAAAAATATTAATAAATATAAAAAAAAATCTAAAAATCTAAATAAACTAAAAAAGAAAAAAAAGAAAAAAGGAAAAAAATAAAGGAGAAAAACAAAACTAAAAAACGAATGTATATACAGACCGGGACACTGGGATACAAATGACGACCGGGACACAGGGAATATAAATGACGACCGGGACACAGGGACACAACTACAATGGGGACGCCGGGGGGCACAGGGGGATATAAATGACGACCAGGACACCGGGACACAAGGAATATAAATGATGCCCGGGACACTCAAAGAGAAATCACAGACTGGAACACCGGGACACAGGGAATATAAATGACGACCGGGACACAGGGACATAACTACAAAGGGGACGCCGGGGTGCACAGGGGGATATATAAATGACGATGGCGACTCAGGGAATGGTCGATTAGCAATCACCATCAACAAAGCTCAAGGGCAATTATTAGAATCATGAGGTATAGATCTGAATACGGATTGTTTTCCCATGGACCATTATATGTTGCATGTTCAAGAGTCGGTAAACCTGACAATCTATTTATATGCACAGACAATGGGACAGCAAAGAATGTTGTATATTCGCAAGTTTTATGTAGTTAAAAACATATATATATATATATATATATATATATATATATATATATATATATATATATATATATATATATATATATATATATATATATATATATATATATCTATATTCACAGGTGGGACATAGGGACACAACTACAATGGCGCGTAACTAATATGGCGCGTAACGACTTACGCGCGCGGGGGGGCTTGGGGGGGGGGGCGCGAAGCGCCCCCCACCAACTAGGTGTTGGGGTGGCGCAAAGCGCCACCCCAACAGCTAGTATATATATATATATATATATATATATATATATATATATATATATATATATATATATGTATATATATATATATATATATATATATATACTAGCTGTTGGGGGCGCTTTGCGCCACCCCAACACCTAATTGGTGGGGGCGCTTCGCGCCCCCCCGCGCGCGTAAGTCGTTACGCGCCATTGTAGTTGTGTCCCTGTGTCCCACCTGTGAATATAGATAGATATATATATATATTTTTAACTATGTAAAACTTGCGAATATACAACATTCTTGGCTGTCCCATTGTTTGTGCATATAAATAGATTGTCAGGTTTACCGACTCTTGAACATGCAACATATGATTGTCCATGGGAAAAACAATCTGTATTCAGATCTATACCTCATTATTCTAATGATTGCCCTTGAGCTTTGTTGATGATGATTGCTAATCGAATATTCCCTGTGTCCCCGTCGTCATTTATATATTCCCCTGTGCCCCCCGGCGTCCCCGTTTTTGTTGTTTCCCTTTGTCCTGGTTGTCATTTGTGTCCCGGCATCCCAGTCTGTAATTTCTCTTTGAGTGTTGTGGTCATCATTTATATTCCCTATGTCCCAGTGTCCCGGTCGTCATTTGTGTTCTGGTCTGTAATTTCTCTTTGAGTGTCCTGGTCGTCATTTATATTCCCTGTGTCCCAGTTGTCATTTGTGTCCTGATGTCCTGGTCTGTAATTTCATCAGTTGACAAACATGACATCAGTCGACACACAAATATGATGTCACTCAACACACACACACACAGACAACTTATTTTTATATCTATAACTGGGACAAAGGGAATATAAATGACGACTGGGAACCTCAAAGAGAAATTACAGACTGGAACACCCGGACACAAATCACAACCAGGACACAGGGAATATGAATGACCACTGGGACATAAGGACACAACTACAACAGAGACGCCAGGGGCACAGGCGGGATATATAAATGACAACCAGGACACAGGGATTGTTCAAATAGAAATTACAGACTGGGACGCAAATGATGACCAGGACATCGGGAATATAAATGACAACCGGGACACTCAAAGAGAAATTACAAACTGGGATACCAGGACACAAATGACAACTGGGACACAGGGACACATCATTAGAATAATGAGGTATAGATCTCAATACAGATTGTTTTTCCCATGGACAATTATATGTTGCATGTTCAAGAGTCAGTAAACCTGACAATCTATTTATATGCACAGACAATGGGACAGCAAAGAATGTTGTATATTCACATGTTTTATGTAGTTAAAAACATATATATATATATATATATATATATATATATATATATATATATATATATATATATAATGGAAAGAGAAATCACCAGTGCAACAGCACAAACACAAAAAAAAACTGGCTTACCAATAAAGTGAACATATCACTTGATGCCTTTTTTATGCTCTTTATGAATATTATGAATAAGCACTTTTTAACCTAACCTTATTATAAATAATTTTAGCACTGAGAAAATGTAGTATTATTTTGTCAAAAAAAGCATAGAGAAAACATAGTATTATTTTGTCAGAAACAATTGGTAGCTTGTACTTTCATTGAAAATTTTTCATTTTGAAGAGCTCAAAGAGTGCTTAAATTTGAATTTGTAGTAGAAGCAATTATTGTATTTGTAAAGAACATAAAAAAAGACATCAACAGGTATTATAATTTTTTGTTGTGTCACAAATCAAGACATCAAATGGTGTCACAATTTTTTGAAATCTATCATTTTTAAGAGCAAAAATATGCTTAAATCTCAATTTAAGGTATAAGCAATTATTATAGGCATATTTGTAAAGAGCATAAAAAAGGCATCAAGTGGTATATTCACTTTATAGGAAAGCTAGTTATATGAACTGATATAATCCATTTTGGCAAACACAACAAGCATCATAAGTATTTCCTTCAAGACAACTTCCTGCTGTTTCTGATGGAAGAGATCTTGGGGTTATTGTAGATCACCAATTAAAGTTTAGCAGCCATGCTAAGTCTATTTCATCTTCTGCAAATAAAAACCTTGGTATCATAAAAAGAACCATCTCTAGCCAACACCCTAGATTTCTTATGAAGTTATATAAGGCATTTGTACGTCCACGCCTGGAGGTTGGAATGTCATTGGCAGCCCCTTTCTTCAAAAAAGATAAGAAGTTGCTTGAGGATGTACAGTGTTGTGCCACTAAGATGGTTAGCAACATTAATAAATTTCCATATGAAGAAAGACTATGTCATGTGAAGCTGCCAATGCTGACATACCAACAGAAAAGGGGTGACATTATTTTAACAAAAAAAAATCCTCTCTAAAAACACCCTTCCTGGTCTCTTTGCACAGCCCTTGCATTCTGGTACTAGAGGACATTCATTGAAGCTCTCCATGCAGTGTTCCATGAGTAACCATAGAAGCCACTTCTTCAGCCAAAGAATCATCAATATGTGGAACCAGCTCTCTGAAGAAACAGTTTCTGCTACTTCAACTGACATGTTCAAGTCCCACCTTGATAGGGAATGGCTCTGCCAGGAGTTACTTTACAATTGGGAAGTTGCAGAGTCCTCCACAAGAGTCTGAACTAATAGCCACAATCTACACCAAACAAATTCTTTTTTTTTCATGGAGCATCACAAGGATGGATAATCCTTATATTGCTCTAAGCTGCAATTTAAGGTACATAATTTTACCTAAAACTGAATAAATTGGGATTGAGCAAAGTGGTGAAGCTGAAAATAACTTTATTGTACTTCATTCAAGCAGAAGACCTAGGCTATTTTGCAAGGTTTCACTTTTATAAGACACATATTTTTAGAGGTTATCAAAGGTCAGGACCCTCTAGAGGGAGAGGGAGTGGAGGTAGGTACTTCAAAATACCTTACTGGGACATAGGCTACTTTAGCCTGAATAATAATAGAAAAGAATAGGCCTTGGCTATGCCTATAAAAAAAAAATTAATGACTAAGAATACAAAAATTATGAAGTTTGTTTCAGATTTTCCCATCAGAAAATAAAAGAAAAGTGCTGAACAAAGAAGATTATCTCAGCAGAAGCTAGAGGAGATGTTAACAATCAGCAACAACATCAGTCCAAGTAAATAAATATATAACAATTAGTTTAACACACCTTTAGATGACTTTGAACATCCACCTCCCATTTTCTTATCTTATTATTACAAATAGGACAGATTTGAGTTACTTCTGACAATCTTTGGCTAACTCCTCTGTACACAAGCCTTATTAGATGCTTTTTGAGTTAATTGAGATAAACTAATTCAGTTCCTCTGATAGCAGTGAGTTACTTCTTGCCTTCAATGGCTCTTTAATCACTTTCTGTGGATATAACTTGTTTCCTAATACAAAACATACTGACTAGTTCTTCATAACTTGCTCATGAGCGTGTTCCAGCTGAGACAAAAAGTAACTAAAAGTTACGGAAAAGTTACTAAAAGTAACTTTTTCCGTTCCAGCTGAGGCTATTTAGCAGCTGGAACGACAGAAAAGTTACTTCAAAGTAACTTTTTCAGTAACTTTTGCTAAAGATAGTTAACGAGCATCTTTAGTTAAGTAACTTAACATCATTATCATCACTACAATAATATAAAACTTTTATGATGGCTAACAAACAAAAGTTTGAAGACTATGAGCCTTTATGCAGTGAAGAGAATGGAACTGCAATTGTTCAAAGAACCAGTGATGGTAAACAATCTTATTTTGACCTTAAAATGATTTTTAATAAAAAATTCATTGGTAAAGTTCAAGCATTAATGTGATCTGCTGGGCATATCTAGAGAAGCTTGGTTGAATAGTTTGTTGGGGATGAAGTCTTCAGGTCTTGCTTTAGGAAGCTTCTAATTAAATTCCTGTAATCCTTGTACAGTTGCTAGCCTATCCAAAGTCAGTGGTAAATTGTTTTGTAGAGATGGCATAGCCTAGAGTGAGTAAGAGGTCTAATTGTCCAGAAAAAAATGTATATAGTTCAATCCCACTTGACAGAAAGAAACACTGTGTTACTCTGGAAGCTGATTTAAAACATTCAATGATAATTACTTAAGCTAGCCTTGGCTAGATTGAATCCTGTAATTCATTGAAGTTCTTCAAAAAACTTTTCAGTTTATTGGTAGCCTGTAACAACTTTTTAATATTAATTTTTAGATACATTTGAGCCCTCCTAGCAAAGTTTCTTGTAGGCTACTCCTGGCTTGAAAACCTAAGCTTAGGAGTTTAAGGCCTGGTGTTGCTGTTATTTTGGTTGGGATTAGGGTCAATGGTGTGACTCTGTAAGCTTAGCCACAGTACATCTAGCTATAATGATTAGCCTACCTGGAGAAATTTAGAAAAAAAACTAAAGAAGAATCAAATGTTTTTGCACTCAAATGAAGAATCAATGTTTTGTAACACTCCCAGCTACAGACATTGAATCAGGATATCACTTGCCGTGCAATGCTGACCATTGGTCAGCATACCATTTTTTTCCTTTTTTAAGTAGGCCTAACTTCTTGCTACATTAGAAAATAGGGTCAAAACTAGTAGGCTTTACAATTATGCAAAATAATGCAAAACTCAAACCCTCATGTATTGCTATCAAAATAGGAATTGAGAAGAATTGTATACATCAATGCATAACAAAAAATCTAAGCTATGCATCAATATGGTTGTTAGGTACTTGTGTATTATTCAGAACACACTCAATAAGTAAAGTTAGGTTCTTTTGTGAAACAAACTATGATGCAATTACATTTAAATTAATATTTATACATAGAGGTGGTTAGGTTAGGTATTTGATATAATGCACCCCCCCCCCCTTCCCCTATTGTGCAAATAAGGTTTTGGAATTTAGGCTAAGAGATTGGTTAGATAAAGAGAAAATACTGAGTCCAGTACAAGTGGGATTCAGATTGACATTCAGCACTATTGACCATATTTTTACTTTGGAAATATTGAGATGGAAAAATGGTTGGCTATTTGTATCTTTTTAGACCTGAGAAGTGCTTTTGATTCAGTAAATAGGAGGTTGTTAATTGAAAGCCTGTTAGAAATAGGCTTGCCGTCTTGTTTTTAGCAATAATAGCAGCTATGTATAGGAGGGTGAAGTTTGTTGTAAAGGTGATGGGGAAATTTTCTAGACTAGTTATGTCTCATTTGGGTGTGAAACAAGGATATACTTTATCCCCAAAGCTTTTCTCCTTGTTTGTTAATGATTTAGACAGTTTTATGAAAAAATAATGGAGCCCCATTTGTATCTTTGGATTGGTTCAGGCTATCATGTATATTATTTGTAGATGATATAGTAGTAGTGGTGGTAATTTCAACTATTTATTCCACAGCCTTTCTGATTCAGGGGTCATTCTTAAAGAATTGGGACAAAACTTAAGATTTAGTATAAAAGGCAAGGTATTAACAAGGGGACAAACCCCCTCATATACATAATAAAAAAATATAAGAGTATAAAAGTTTGTTATGTAAGTTAAATCTTAAGTTATGTATATTTTTTACTAATAAAAACGTTTGTTAAAAATTAAAATTTCTAGTTGCCTTTTTAAGTAACCAAAAAGTTGGAGGGCAACTAGGCCTCCTTCCCCACCCCTTATTTCTCAAAATTGTCTGATCAAAACTATATTGATTAAAAAAATTAATATGCAAATTTCATTTTAATAATTTATGTGCAGAGAGCCAGAATCAAAAATGCATTAATTCAAAAATGTTCAGAAATTAAATAAAAAAAAATAGTTTTTTAAACTTAAAGTAAGGAGCAATATTAAAACTTAAAACAGACAGAAATTACTCTGTATATGAAATGGGTTGTCCCCTCTGAAATTCCTTGCTCTTTATGTTAAGAGCACAATTCTACTTTTTAAAACAATTAAAAACTTTAGTGTAGAGATTTAGGGATTGCAGAGGGGACAACCCATTTCGTATACAGAGGAATTTCTGTTCATTTTAAGTTTTAATATTGCTCCTTATTTTCAGTTTAAAAAACTAGTTTTTTTTTATCTTTGTTTAGGGATTAAGCATAGGGAATCATGTTTGAGGAGTTAGCTTGGTAAGAGTTTATTTATGGGTGTTTTTGAATTCATAAAGTGTTTGAAAGTTTGTTTGCTTGTTTAAGTTGTTTGCAAGTTTGTTTGCTTTTTTAAGTTGTTTGGAATTAGGTGCTTGTATAAAGTTGCATTTGTTTGCTATGGCCTGCAGGCTTTTTTGCAAATAAATCTTATCTATGACATTTTGCCTTTTTTTTCAAATAAATATAATACAGAATTTGTAGAACAGACAGAGAAGTTGAACAAATAAGCAGAACAATAAATGTGTTTTTATTCCCTTCACTGCCTGTGTCAATAGAAAAGCCAGGGATTTACTGTTTTCATTCCCTGGAAATTAGTCTTATACCTGGTTCCAAAAGTGAGATTGAATTTGTCAAAGCTTGGAGGTTTATTCCTCCTGTCTGTTAAAAGAAAACAGATGCATACTTGAAGTTTTGTTCATTTCTATCTTACATTTCATGGGCATTCATGGTATTTCTTCCTTTATTAATTATGGTATTTCTTCTTTTTTTCAAATAAATATAATACAGAATTTGTAGAACAGACAGAGAAGTTGAACAAATAAGCAGAACAATAAATGTGTTTTTATATTCCCTTCACTGCCTGTGTCAATAGAAAAGCCAGGGATTTACTGTTTTCATTCCCTGGAAATTAGTCTTATACCTGGTTCCAAAAGTGAGATTGAATTTGTCAAAGCTTGGAGGTTTATTCCTCCTGTCTGTTTAAAGAAAACAGATGCATACTTGAAGTTTTGTTCATTTCTATCTTACATTTCATGGGCATCCATGGTATTTCTTCCTTTATTAATCTGTCTTGTTTCTTTTCTGCAGGATTTTTTTTGTCTCATTTTTAGAAAGATACAAATTTTTATTTACAAATTACTTATACTAGAAGCACATTTTCAAGACTTTGACCTAACTTAGGATCCCTTGTTCTAAAGGCATGATTGAATTTCTTGAAGCTCGAAATTTCTTTTGTGGCAAATTCAATGGTAAATATTTAGTTCACCCTTTTTGCAACTTAATAGTGGTAAAATAGGTAAGATTGTAAATTTTTAGTGACTGCAATATATTTCACCTATTGCTAATTGCAGTAGAAAGGAAAGCCACTGGTAAGGACCCCCAAAGAATTATTTCAGATTATTTTAAAAAGGCTTTACTACCCATAAAGCTGGCATAACTGGAGAAGGGGCTTCTCAGGAATTAATGACTTTAAAAGCTATACATTATACATAAAAATGCACATTTTTATGCAGAAAGGCAGCAAGTTATTTATTACTAATCAACTACAGCAGGTATATCTATTGCTTTCTTTAACCTTCAATAAAGATAAAATGCATGCTGAAAACTGAATGCTCTTTGGAAACTTTCTTTAGACACACTAATTGTGAGATGGATATCAACAAAATTCCAACAGGGTTTGTATATACTTAAGATTTACAAACAAGCATATTGAATGCTTAATTTTGTGATATCCTAATCTCTAAACAGTAAACTAGATTCCTTACATTTTCTAATAGTTTTCCACCAGCTCATTTCAGAAAAATCATTTGTAATGACAATACACCCTTTGCTTGGGTGGCCTGGCCTCTCCAAAATGAAAGACAACTGCTAGTAGGCTAAGTTAGTTCTACTTAAAATTTGCTATATGAGTTAAGGTATCACTGAGATGGATTATG
This sequence comes from Artemia franciscana, assembly GCF_032884065.1. Classification (NCBI taxonomy): domain Eukaryota; kingdom Metazoa; phylum Arthropoda; class Branchiopoda; order Anostraca; family Artemiidae; genus Artemia; species Artemia franciscana. Next base: position 10,063,280 of record NC_088879.1, on the reverse strand, counting down.
TTTTTTGCCGCATTTTTAACTGGATTATGAAGCCCATCTCTAAGTTGAACAAAAGATGAATTTTATCCATCTTTTGTTGGTTTCACAAGGATTTTAGTTGAACTTGAATCCTTGTGAAAATGGCCCCTAAGAAACTTTTATAAGATATTAAAAACTTCAGGGTGAAAAATGAGTTATTAAGGAGAAGGAAGCTACCCTCATTTATGAATCATTTAAGAATTTACTGTAGCTATTAGTCCCTGACAAATCTTGGAAACACAAACTTTAGATGTCAAGTATAATAAAACAAAGATGTTATTATCCTTGACATTGCAAGTTACTCAGAATTACAATGGACACCACCAAATTAAGTATTTATGTTTGCACTAATTTATTTTAAATTCAGAAAAGCAAGTTAATGTTTACATTCCATCAGAAATTTGTAATTTTGCAACAAGCCAACAGCTGCATCCATAACCAAAATGATAAGATGCTTATCAATGCATTTCTGAGGAAAATAAATATTTGATGGGACAATTTTCTGCAGGAAAAATTCTTCACAAAGAGGAAATTCTTGCTAGGGAAAGTTATGTAATTTGATTTCCCCTCCACAATACTCTGCTCTTTATGCTACAGTTTGACCTTTTGTCTTAATTCTGTAACTCTTGAAACACAAGGGCCATTTGAATAAAATCAGAAACTTTTAAGTCCTAAAAAACTATTTCTATGTAATATAAAGAAATAACAAATTATTGGCTTTGGGTGAAACTAATGTTACCAGATAGTACACAAGAAATTGGGTAACATCATTCTTTTCCAAATTGGGTTTTGTTTAAAATAATATGTATTTTTCAAGAAAATCCTGACATTATGGGAATGATGGGAACCATTTTTGGAATTAACATATCAAATAGCATGAAACTTGGCAAAATACTTTATGGAATTTTCAAAACTGTAATTTTGGAGGCCAATGTTATCTATGAGTAAATTTATAAATGCCAAACCTGAAAAAATTAATTCCAAGAAATTAGAAGTTTATTCTACAAAGACAGTGATAGGTGATGTAGCCTATATGATTATTTCTGCTATTTAACCAACATTCTTTCTTGGGAAAAAAGAAAATAACTAAATGAAAACCATAAAATAGCCTAAACTCAAAAACATAGTCAGATAAAGAATATTTCTGCTATTTAACCAGCAAAACAAAATTAGCTAAATAGAAAGCATAAAACAGACCATAGCCAAAAGCCAGGAAGCAAAAAGAGACTTGTTGGTTGTACAGGCTGTCAGGTATTTAGTCAAAATGTTCCTATTGGGTTAGTTGGTCTATACATATGGTAAACTTTTTCTTCAAATATGCACATCAAAATAAAGACTCACAATGATTGTATACAAGATAACATCTTTTTATACAAGATGATGAATAACATCATAATCGCAGGTTACAACAATAAATGACTTTGTAGCAAAACAAAATAATGTATTTTTAAATAAAATCAGAATCCTTTTTTCTCGGTCCTAAAAAACTGTTTCTATGTAATGAAAAAAAATTACAAATTAATAGTCAACATAATACTTGTCTCCACTCCAACATTCGTTTATACATATACCCAACAATAGAGAAAATGGGGTAGGTAAGTAGTAATGCTATTTGGCAGTTGCTGCTAAAGTGTCAGCAGCTTTTGGAATTCTATTTAATTGTGCTATTGGCAGCTTTGGAACTTTGTCCATGCCTGAATATACAAGATTGTGTCTAGAAAAATAATAACTTGCAAGATTAAATTGAATATTACATTACAACTTACCACCATTTTTCTTCATTTTCATCTGATCCTACATCAGTATCCATTATTTCATCAATAAGCAACTGTAGAACTAAATAATGTTGTGCCATTTCTGATGTACCACTGGCAGAGTTCATTGTATGAAGATTTGAAAAAAGCTGTAAAATTGTAAAATCTAAAATTGTTTCTAGCTGAGATAATCTATTGAATTTTTGAAGTTATTTGATATTTAGGATTTTGTAAGATATCTGTTTCAATAATAGTGAGTGTTTTGAAGAGTATCAAGTATTTGAGATGAAAGGAATGCATACAAAGTCTATAGGTTCAGTTATTTTTGTTTTCTACCTATCAAAAGACAACAGTTTTTGAACAGCCATCAGAAGAGAGAAATTTCCCTTCACAGAAAAATCCTAAATCAGCCTTTGAATTTTTATGCACCTATCTCTATGCTATATTTTTCACAAATTTTGGAATATTTGATGGAGGCTGTAAAATTTTGTTCCTTTATTGGGCTTTGAATAAACCATTTTTATCTTGGACTGTGGTCTCAAAGAAAGCCTAAATTTAATTAGAAGCAAATACAGTAAACTGAAAACTGTGTTGTGACTACTCTGCTTTATAAAGGTTAAACTTGGTGAACTGAATATTTCAAATATATGTCATCCACTTTACTCTAAATTAAATCCTACCTGCAAGTTTCTGTTTCTTTCTCTTGTTAAGTTTAGGTCATGGGCCTGATTTGGTTATTAAACAAGTTTCTGAAAATCGTATTGCCCTAACAACAAAATGTTCCATGTTCACAAGTTAATGCCCAAGAAAACATTTTTAATTATCATGAAAAATTGGCATTTTTTATATAGCTTATACCTTTGATCTGATACAAGTTTAACCTATTCATAAGCAAATACTATAAAATTATGCAAATAAATAAAAAAACAAATTCCATGAAAATGAAGACATGAAACCCTTACAATTTTCTATGAATAAGCTGAAATCAGTCAAGTATAAAACAAAACAAAATCTAGGACAAAACCAAAGTCTTTCTGCTATGCTAATTCACAAATGGCACTAATTTACAAAACTGTAAATGGGAGGGGGAAGGCAATGTATTTTGAAAATCTGAGGAGGGGGGTTCCTTGATGGATGTACCAAAATATATATATTTCAATGAAAATTCCCAAAGTATTTTGCCAAATCTATGGGAACTCCTTCTCATTTGATGCAGATCCATTATTAAAAAATCATTTAGTAAGCTCAAATACTTTTCAAGATAGCCTAGTGAAAAGGCCATCATTTGGAAATTTTAACTAGCCTAGTTTAAAATTCTAACCTTAACAGTTCAACTGAATGTAAGAAAGTGATAGGCCTAAGCCAAATAGTTTCAATAATCAACACTACTGTATGCTATCTCAGACACTAATGCACTGAAATTAATATAGAAACAGGATATTTAAACCAAATCTAGGTTAATGCCCACAGATTTATTGCAAAATTAATACCTTTCCATAATGAATTTGGCATTAAGTTATTTATGCAGCATTCTGCTTTTCTTTTTGTGAACAATGTAGGTCAATTTTATACAGTGGGTTAAATTTAAAATATAGGTTAGGCTAGCTTAATCAATCAGGAAACAATGCAGAAAAAATAATTGTGGTAAAATTCTAGTTTAGCTACTGTTTGCTATCTTGGCAAGAGGTTACGTTATTCAAACTATACCCAAGACAAACAAGTTTAAACATGCAACTAGCCTAGAATATCCTATTCATACACCCCTAGAGTGTAGGCTATCTAATTTTTTTTATTTCAAGATCAGTTCCAAAATATTCTAAGAGTTTCCTCTACTGGTCGGTGGCCTTAGCTACAATATTTACAAGGACTTGTGCACAGGAAGTTATTCTAAATTCAGACTAAATGAGTCTAAAACAAATGTTTTATCAAAATCTTGGTCGTAATATTTTTTCTATCTGAATAAGACCTTAGTTACTTCAAAAGCCGTTCCTGGTGAATGTAAAATTCAAGTAACTTCTCTAGTTACTTTAAAGTTACTTGATTTTTCACCTGGAACACCCTCGACTCATATCATTATATCTTCTCTTTCTTTGAGTTAACAGGCGTTGAGCCAGAACTGTAGATGTGGCGAAAAATTCGGGTCTCGTTTTGGCTTGAATCGCTATGTTGTACGCCACACATCACAAAGAATCTGTTCGCCAATTACCGTTCAACTGCGAGTCCAGTGGACTTGTTGGTCATGTGTCAATATTATGATACAGTACTCCACAAATCTTTAGACTACAAGTGGCCAAGCCTATTAGACTTAGGTATCACTTGTTCACCTATGAGTCCAAGCAAATTTAGTCCCAAATTTCGCATGCAAATCCAGTGAACATTGTTTGTCCTGAGTCAGCCCATTATCAATCCAATCTTTTGTCCCTTAGTTCTATGATTATCTACCTTAGTTCTGCCCTAGGAATGTCGTATGGACGGATGATAGATAAAATTATCTATCAACAAAAGAAATGACATCATTTTTATACAACCGTAAAAAGGGCTTGTGCCAGCTCCGCCTCTCAATCACTCGGACTATCTGTCCTTGCTTTTTCCAATTGCAAAAAAAGCTGAGACAGACAGCCCGAGTGAAGGCCCAGCATAGGATTGTATAAAATTTATGTTGAAAGTTCACACCTATTTAATAAGCATATGCCTTTAAAATATTCCCCTATAGAATTTTCGCGGTTACCCTGAAAACGGATACTTTGCGCTTACCCAACTCCCGTATATGCTAATATTATACTTGGCCAGTTCTTGTGCCATCATCGAGATTTCATTTTCTGAATTGGTTAGAAATATATTCAAAGTGAGTAAGAAAATATACGAAAGCTAACCATTTACGGAACTTTTTCACCTGTTTCGGGAAAATTGATCTTTTGATCAAAACCTAGTAATTACTAAGCTTCATGTTAAGATGAGGTCAGTTTTCAAGCGTTTTTTTCAAGGGTTATGACACATTTCGACAGGTACAGCATATAAAAATGGCGAATTTAACTTTTTTCTTATTAAGGCCAGTTTCACATTAGCTAAATAAGTCTTTCACACTTGCTCGTTTAAAGTCTGTAAACTCCATAAGCTCCTTAGCGTAACTTGCTAAAGCTCCATAACACAAGTTAATTACAAAGTTGAAGAAATTTCAACTTAATACGCGTAACGCAACCAATTTAGAGCATAAGTGATTCGAATTGACTATAAATTAATTATACTATTAGATAATAGACTTTGTTAAGGTAATGCCTTTTTGTGCAATCCAAGGGAAAAAATTATATTTGTTTCCTTTGTACCGTCCATGTCTTTAATTTTATATATTGAATATACCGCAAATTGTTTCTTCATCTTTAGTTTTGAAAGCCAAATAATATGGAAAAGATTACGTTAAGGAGCTTATGGAAATGGAAATGTTATATGCAAAATTTAAATGTCAAACAAATTTACTTAAGCCCCGTAGCGTAAGCAATTTAGCACACGCAACTTAGTGGTAATGTGGAACCGGGGTTAACTTATTTGTTCCCTCATCTAGGAAAAATAGCAATGTCACGCTTGGCAACAGGGTCATATTGATTCCATTTATAGCAGAACTACTAAAAGAACAGTTTCGACCGATGACATTTGGGTTTGTGCAAAAAAACAAACAAAACGGAAATTCTGGGAGAACTGCTTGACAGAATAAAGAGAACTGCAGGAACCTCAATGCTCTGATGTGGTCAGGAGCTGAGTTTAGTGTCTTTTCGTACTAACTCATCAAAAATAGTCCTGCTTCGGTCAATTTGTCATTTGGGTACCAGTATCACGTATCCAGTCCAGAAGCATAAAATCATTAAATACTATAATAGCACCATGGGCAGTGGTGACAAATTTTTACCAACTATGTAGTTCAATGTTAGCCGCTTGGAAGAGCAACAGGTCACTCATTTGCATGTTTTACGGGGTGATCAACATTTGTGCATCAACAATGATGTCATGTACTCTTGCACTTTCTCCAAATCTGGTGAAAAACCCTTTTCACGAGAGGCTTTCGTAAATGTTTTGTTCAAAGATTTCGCCTACCCCTATAGACACTATTGAAATCCATGCAAAATATATTTTTTTTTCTCAGTTTAAAACTAAATGTTCCTTTTGAAACTTAATATCATACTATGCAGCTAAACCTGGGCTTTAAACTTACACTAACGTTTACTGACCTTTGGCGTTTGCCACTATCTCGCGATGAACCGAGATTGACTGCTAGGAAAATCAAGACACAACCAGCCAATCTCTTAAAAATTTGGAATAGGGAGAGCAATTTAGACATTGCTGATAACTACAACTTGTGGCATCACTCATTAAGAGTGGCGTTCATAACTGAAAAGGCCAGAGCTCTTTGATTTATATTATTAACACACTTTGTTTGGTATATATTGTTCCTTGTAGGCTAGAAAAAATTCCTAAATTTCCTTGTAGGCTAGACTGAGAATAATGTTGATGTATGTTAGGTGAATGAAGGGACCTAGATAAATTTTTCTGAGGCAATTGATAGCCTTAAACAATTTTTCAGGGGACTAAAGTACACACAACAGGTTAAAGCTTTATTTTATTCTTTATCTTTCAAATTTGTCCTATAATTATTTCAGACATTTCCTGACGCGAAGAAAGCAACAAAATTTAAATCTCTGACACGCTGAAAAAGTGATTTTCATTTAGTGAGTAGCCTAGTGTATAACCTAAACCTTAGGTTATCTCTTAAAAATTAAGTTTAACTATTTAAATTGAAACCTTAAATTTAAGGTATTTGAGCAAGATTCAATAATTTGAATAGGAATTTGAGCTTTTCTAGTTTTTTTTTCCGAATTGATATGTTGGCTGGGTTATTTTCCAAACTCTCTTCTTCTTTTTTTGTTGTCACAACAAACACTAGGCCTACAGTTTTCTATATGGTGTTACCCATTAATAATACCAGGAATAAATGTAGGGTCAATGTTCCTATTACCTGAACAATTGTTTTTGGGTCATGAAACTATTGTTAATAGCCTACATGCATTTTGACTTTTTGAACATCTATTCTCTCTTGCGAAATATTATATTATATATTTGCAGATTGGGGGGGGGGCAAGCATAGCATATATTAAATACAGCAATGGTTAGTTTACATATTTAATATATACTATGATCCCCCCCCCCTGATGTGAAAAAATATATAGCCCAAATTTATTTCTAAACTATTACAGATTTGCAGTTTCAAATATCTGATCAACAAAAAGGGAAATGGTTGCAATTCTATATGTATAAATACAGGATATTTGGGCTGGAATAATTCATTAATGTTGAGTTTGTGATAGTTTGCAAGAGAGAAAAATGTTCAAAAAGTCAAAATCCATCTATTAACAATAGTTTGATGACCCAAAACAATTGTTCAGGTAATAGGAATATTGACCAAAATGTAGAGAAGATGCATATAGTACAACCTGCAATCCCAAATTACCACAGTTTCTTAAATATTCCTCTATAGCCTATATTTAACAACATCCCTTAATTCTTATGTAAAAATTCTTCTTTTAGGGGTTATAGGGCTCTAAAAGAATTTATTTTGCTCTGTTTTAGCATATCCTATTTCTGTATCTAAATTTCCCTGTAGGCTAGCCTAAGAATAATGTTGATGTATGTTAGGTGAATGAAGGGACCTAGATAAATTTTTCTGAGGCAATTGATAGCCTTAAACAATTTTTCAGGGGACTAAAGTACACACAACAGGTTAAAGCTTTATTTTATTCTTTATCTTTCAAATTTGTCCTATAATGGCAGTAGTCCCTCTGCCTCTAGAGGGAGTATATGGGTTGTCCCCTCTATGTTGAAGCTTAATATAAGGAACCATTCTGGCTGGGCATCTTTACAGAAGGAAACATCTTCATGAAAAACGCAGTATGAATACCATTAGATTCTTTATTTCATGTCCTTTTCAAAATCCTACTTCTGTTTTGGGGAAGACACCCAATCTACTGAACGATCCCATATATAGCCTCTATAATGTGTTTCTTTTTTTTTAACCTTAATATGTCTTGTATAATGGATAGCTCCATTCTTGAATTGATGAAATACTATTTTGCTTTAGTAATTACATTAAAATTAAGGACAATATTATTTGGGATGATCACACAACCAAAGCCAAAGCATACCACTGTTGTACTTCAAGTCTGTTATCAAATGAGTTTAAAGATTACATGTTTTGCCTCAAATTGGAAGTCTTGGGTGATAATTTGATCAAATTATATATCAATGTTTTAACTTTCTATAGTTGTTATATTGATTTCAATATCTCCAATCATTTTTTTTGCTCAAATTTGTCAACTTTTTATCATGCCAAAGTTCAATAACAAAAATTATGATTAAAGAGTAGCCTATTCTGAACAATTTATTTTCAAAAATTTTCTTAATTAACTTAATTCACACTTTGGAACAATTTACTTGCAAGAATTGCAATGCTCCATAATTGATGATGACAATAAATCTAGTTTCTGTGTTGTTATGGTAGTGATGGTTAGTATGGTGCTATGGTAGTGAGGACTGGGAGTGGTTTTCCCACTGGAATTTTCATGGTTTTGTATCCTGTTCCTTGTTAATTCTTGTTTTAAATTCCTCTGGTGAGGTTGCAGATACTGTCTCTTTGCTTAGTTGGTTGCAGTTGTTCATCACTTGCTGGCTGTAAAAATCGAGTTGGACCTTGGTGTTAACAGTGGATATGAACAGCTTTTTTGAAAATCTTTGTGTTTGTCTTTGGTGGGGAGAGAAGGTGAACAGCTTCTGGTCTGCTTGCTAGAGGTACTTATAGGGTGAGGATCATTTTATTATCTCTGTACCAAAAAATGAAAATTGAGAGGCTAGCAGATTGTAATCTACTGCAGTAGGGCTGACTGCATAAACCATCAAGGCATTTGGTGCCTCTCCTTTGGACACCTTTAATGAGCAGGATGTCACTCTTGTAGAAAGGACCAGCAAGACATGTTCCAAAATCCAGGATTGAACTGATCAGAGCTTTGTATAGAGAAACTGTGGAGGATCAACCACTGGAGGTTTTTTTCCAGGAGTCCCAAATTTGGTTTGCTTTCAAAACTGTTTGGCAGTGTGCTCATGGAATTTTAAACTGTCATCCAACAGGACTCCTAGGTCTCTACCACCACTAGAATTAGGAAGCAAGACTGTCAATGATGTTTCTCTATTGTACATAGTGTACTGGTGTTGCAGATTGCCACAACTGGAATGAAGAGTGAAGCACTTTGAGATGCTAAAGGACAGAAGCCATTTACCTGTCCATGCTTGAATTTGGTTAAAACTGGCTTTTAAGACAAGACAACCTTAACCAAACGTTTTTCAACTAATGCAGGTTTGAATTTGGCTCACATTGCATGAAAAATTAAAAAGAAAATTTGCATATTAATTTTGAAAGATTTATTCTCTTCTTCTTTATGCTAAAGCTGCTAGCAGTTATAAAACAGCTTCCTATTCTAATTAAAGGGCCATTGTGTTGTTGTTGTTGTTGTTTGGGGTTTGACCAAACAGTGATGTGTTTGTATCACTCAGTTGTTCTGTGCCTTCTATAATCACTAGCTTGCTTGGGTGTTACTTCAGTAACTGTTCACTGAACCAGAACAGTATCACTTGACTTGCTGATGGAGGGGGGGTTATTTGCCTGTAGCAACTGCCTGCATTGAAAAACGGGAATCAAAACACTGCAACTATGCCTTGTCAAACAGCAATTGAAATATATGTACAACACAATAATAAAAAGTAATACAATTTTTACACATTATAACCAATATCATACAACCAAATGCCAATAAAATATATCTAAAATGATAAATAAGGCAATTCTAAAAATCTTGTTAAATAGGTGATAAAAAAAAAAATTATAGGGAATGAACCAAACCAGTAGTCTTAACAAATCTACCTAATAGGTTTGTGCTTAGTTTTCTAGCCCAAGGAGGATACGTGTGATGTCCCAGAACAGAACGCATTGTGAATGCACTAAATGCCTTCTCACAACAATTTCTTAGTACTTCTCTCTCTTTTTCATATTTTCTACAGTTAAAGATGATGTGATGTATATCTTCATACACTCCCCACGTGTCACAGTTGGGGGATGGAGCCATTTTCCACTGGAATAGTGTTGATTTTGTCTTTGCATGGCCACATCTAAGACGAAATAGGCAGGTGGAAAGGATGCGAGAAGTGAGGTACTTTTCTTTTGAAGGCTGCTTATAATCATAGAGATTGAGGAGCTGAGTATGGGAAGAATGGAGCCAGACCTCTTCTTCTTCCAGAATTCTTGAGCTGATTGAAGAAAGAAGTTCAGGACCAGTAATAGGGGTTTGAGTGATCAGGCCTAGCTGGGAGGCTTGTTTTGCAGACTGATCTGCTAATTCGTTTCCTGTTATACCACAGTGTACTGGAACCCATATGAATAGAACAGATATACCCTTTTTTGCAAGTTGAGCAATCAAATTTTCAATCTCAATGGCAACATTTCTTGCTTGGTGTTGCTGGTGTGAGAGGTAATCCAGAGCTGAAAGTGAATCAGTGCAGACAATATACTTCTGATGTTTGCTCTCTGTTTGGCTTGATATGGCTTGAAGTGAAAACTTAATTGCCATAAGCTCTGCAGAGAAAATTGTCAGATTAGGCGGTAAATGGTATGAAAGAGACAGGCTCTGGGAGGGTATAAATACTGCACAACTGCATTTTGTTTCTGTCTTTGAGCCATCTGTATAAACTTGAATGTATTCCTCATATTCTGCCAACTTTCCCAGGAATAAGATTTTCATCAGAGCTTGGGGGAGGCCCTCCTTTTTTTGGTGATCTTATGAATAATCAATTCTTTAATTCCTTTGGAGGCACTAGGCAAATCATCATCCAAATTGACAGTCAGCCTGCCATTCTCAATGAACTCTTCCATGCCCGGAAGGCAAAGGAATCTCTGGAAAGAAGACATCTCTGTTGGTTTAAAGCGGATGTCAGGGGCCATTGTGTGAAACAACTTGCATCTATGATCTGTCATCTGGCAAAAACACCAAAATTCTACACTTGAAACTTCTACAGTAGGGTTTTCTTGTATACTGAATCTAATGGCATGGTTTTCATTAAGATTCTTTGAATTTTAGGGGGCACTAATATAAATGAATAAATAAATCTTAAAATTAATTCAGCTAAAATTGAGTATGCAAACCAAGCTTAAAAGAAACAAAAATATTTTACTATTGTAGCATAAATGAAACCCAAAACAAACAGGAATTAAATAAAACAATTAAAGCAAACAAACATACAACATATACTGATATAGATGAATAAATAAATCTTAAAACAAAAAAGCTTTAATTAAATATGCAAGTCAAGATTGAAACAAACAAAAATCACTAAAACAAGAGTGTGGGTACTGCCTCCTTTCCTAACTGTAAAAATTTGAAACATACCACATCATTGACACTTTACTGAAAATGAATGATGTTACAAATATTTTCTTACATACTTGTTACAACATTGAAAATAAAAATGAAGTGACATTAAAATTAAATTTGAAATGATGGGCTTTTCAGCAGCTGATACATTATCATTATATCATGATTATGTCATCATCAAATATTTAGTTTAATTTTATTCCTTCCCAAAACCATTCATGACAAATGCAGTTACACTACAAATGAGAATTTAACTAACGCCTCCTTCCCTAATTGTATAAATCTAAAGCCTTCTGTGTCACTGGTGCTTCATTGAAAGCAAATTATATTGCAAATATAATCTTTAACAGTTATTACAGCATTTAAATGAAAATAAAAATTACAGTATTCACATTTTACTTATTCAAATTTATTTATTATAAAAAAGAATTTTACTTTTTTAATTTATTTGTTTAAATAGGATTAAACCTTTAGCCTCCTTATACTATCTATATATATAAAAATAAGTTGTCTGTCTGTGGATGGATCAGGTGACGTCACCTGAAAAAACTGGATCAGGTGACGTCAAAACTGAAAAAACTAAAAAAAGGCAAAAACTACAAAAAAAACTAAAAACTAATAAAAAAAATAAAAAAGCTAAAAAACTAAAAAAACTAAAAAAAGGCAAAAACTAAAAAAAAACTAAAAACTAATAAAAAAGCTAAAAAACTAAAAAAACTAAAAAAACTATCGTGGATCAGGTGACATCACCTGAAAAAACTGGATCAGGTGACGTCAAAACTGAAAAAACTAAAAAAAGGCAAAAACTACAAAAAAACTAAAAACTAATAAAAAAAATAAAAAAGCTAAAAAACTAAAAAAACTAAAAAAAGGCAAAAACTACAAAAAAAAACTAAAAACTAATAAAAAAGCTAAAAAACTAAAAAAACTAAAAAAAAGGCAAAAACTACAAAAAAAAACTAAAAACTAATAAAAAAAATAAAAAAGCTAAAAAACTAAAAAAACTAAAAAAACTAAAAAAAGGTAAAAAACTAAAAAAACTAAAAACTAAAAAAAACTAAAAAAGGAAAAAACTGAAAAATAAGCTAAAATAAAGGTAAAAACCAATAAAAAACTAAAAAAAAAAGTGAAAAAACTAAAAAAAGGCAAAAACTACAAAAAAACTAAAAACTAATAAAAAAAGTAAAAAAGCTAAAAAACTAAAAAAACTAAAAAAACTAAAAAAACTAAAAAAAGGTAAAAAACTAAAAAAAATAAAAAATAAAAAAAAACTAAAAAAAAAGGAAAAAACTGAAAAATAAGCTAACATAAAGGTAAAAACCAATAAAAAACTAAAAAGAAAAAAAGGAAAAAACTAAAAAAAATTTTCATCTAAAAAACTAAAAAAAACTAAAAAAGGTAAAAACTAAAAGAACTAAAAAAGAATAAAATAAATGACGACACTCAAAGAGAAAGCGACCAGGACAAAAGGAATGTTCGATTAGCAATCAACAAAGCACCGGGACACAGGGAGTATAAATGACGACCAGGACATAAGTAAAAAAAAAAATTAACAAAACTAAAAAGAAGGTAAAAACTACAAAAAAACTAAAAAGAAAAAAAAACTAAAAACTAATAAAAAAAACTAAAAAATCTAAAAATCTAAATAAACTAAAAAAGAAAAAAAAAGGAAAAAAATAAAGGAGAAAAACAAAACTAAAAAACGAATGTATATACAGACCGGTACACCGGGATACAAATGACGACCGGGACACAGGGAATATAAATGACGACCGGGACACAGGGACACAACTACAACGGGGACACCGGGGGAAACAGGGGGATATAAATGACGACCGGGACAAAAAAACTAAAAAGAAAAAAAAACTAAAAACTAATAAAAAAACTAAAAAATCTAAAAATCTAAATAAGCTAAAAAAGAAAAAAAAAGGAAAAAAATAAAGGAGAAAAACAAAACTAAAAAACGAATGTATATACAGACCGGGACACCGGGATACAAATGACGACCGGGACACAGGGAATATAAATGACGACCGGGACACAGGGACACAACTACAACGGGGACACCGGGGGATGTAATATATATATATATATATATATATATATATATATATATATATATATATATATCTATCTATATTCACAGGTGGGACATAGTGACACAACTACAATGGCGCGTAACTATTATGGCGCGTAACGACTTACGCGCGCGGGGGGGCTTGGGGGGGGGCGCGAAGCGCCCCCACCAACTAGGTGTTGGGGTGGCGCGAAGCGCCACCCCAACAGCTAGTATTAAATAAAAAAAACAAGTTTTTTTAAATGAAAGTAAGGAGCGACATTAAAACTTAAAACGAACAGAAATTACTCCGTATATGAAATGGGCTTTTCCTCCTCGACACCCCGCTCCTTACGCTAAAGTTTTTATTGTTTTAAAAAGTAGAGTTGCGAGAAAGAATGAAACTTTAGCGCAAGGAGCGGGGTGTCGAGGAGGAAAAGCCCCTTAAATATACGGAGTAATTTCTGTTCGTTTTAAGTTTTAATGTCGCTCCATACTTTTATTTAAAAAAACTTGTTTTTTTTTATTTAATTTCTGAAAGTTTTTGAATTAATGCATGTCTGATTTTGGCTCTCCGTACATAAATTACTAAAATGAAATTTGCATATTAATTCTTTTTTTGGCTAAATGGCTGTCTCTTAGTTTTGATCAGACGATTTTGAGAAATAAGGGGTGGGGAAGGAGGTCTAGTTGCCCTCCAATTTTTCGGTTACTCAAAAAGGCAACTAGATCTTTTAATTTCTAACGAACGTTTTTATTAGTAAAAAAAAAAACGTAACTTAAGAATTAACTTACGTAACAAACGTACATAACTTACGTTACGTTTTATCCCAATTCTTTAAGAATGACCCGTGAATCAGAAAGGCCGTAGAATAAATAGTTGAAATTATTTAAAAAATTTTTAGCATAAAGAGCGAAGTATTTATCTCCTCCTAAATACCTCGCTCTTTATGCTAAAGTATTTTTAGAACCCTTCATATGTGTAATAATCTCTGTTCGTTTTAAGTTTTAATGCTTCTCCTTACTTTCAATTGAAAAAACTTTTTCATGTTTATATTTTCATTGTTTTTTTTATAGTAATGCTAGAAATTCCTGCGCCCTTTTCATTGAATTTCTCTTCCCCCATGAAATACTCCTCCAAGGAAAGATCCTCCCATATAGCCCCCTCCCCTTAACCCCACACCCAAACCAAAAAAATCCCCTGATAACGTCGGTACACTTCCCAGTAACCATTACTGTATGTAAACATTGGTCAAAGTTTGTAACTTGCAGCCCCTCCCCCAGGGACTGTGGGGGGTAAGTCATCCCCAAAGACATAGTTATTATGGTTTTCGACTATGTGGAACAAAATGGCTATCTCAAAATTTTGATCTGTTGACTCTGGGAAAAAAATGAGCGTGGGAGGGGGCCTAGGTGCCCTCCAATTTTTTTGGTCACTTAAAAAGGGCACTAGAACTTTTCATTTCCGTTAGAATGAGCCCTCTTGCAACACTCTAGGACCACTTGGTGGATACGATGACCCCTGGGAAAAAAAACAACAAATAAACACGCACCCGTGATTTGTCTTCTGGCAAAAAATACGAAATTCCACATTTTTGTAGATTGGACCTTGGAATTTTTTCTATAGGGTTCTCTGATATGCTGAATGCGATGGTGTAATTTTCGTTAAGATCCTATGACTTTTAGGGGGTGTTATCCCCTATTTTCCAAAATAAGGCAAATTTTCTCAGGCTCGTAACTTTTGATGACAAAGACTAAATTTGATAAAATTTATATATTTAAAATCAGCATAAAAATCCGATTCTTTTGATATATCTTTTAGTATCGAAATTCCGTTTTTTAGAGTTTTGTTTACTATTGAGCCGGGTCGCTCCTTACTACAGTTTGTTATCACGAACTGTTTGATTAAACACTTAATGTATATTAAATTGCATTCAACACCTTGGTGCAATTAAATGTTTTCAGATCAGAATTCCAACACGTTATCCACTGCACTACGAAGGCTAGCAATTAAATGTTTCTCCTTATAGAATATTAAAATATAGAATATTATATTCAAACTATAGAATATTAAATTCAGATGCCTGCTTGTGCAGAAATTTTAGCCCACTACACCACTGCAGATTTGGGCAGTTCTAACATATAACAAGCTGAACATGGATGATGAAATCAGGTTCCAACGTGGGTTTTTAGCCTGTTGGTATTATGGGTTTTGACTATTACCAATTTGAAAACATGGACAACAATAGAAAGAAACATGAGATTCTGATTGGCATAAAAGGGATCTAACCTGGTGGAAAAATCTTGATCTATCATTGAAGTATACTTCTTTAGATAGACTTCCATTGGACTATTCAAATGAAACTTTCAGGAATCAAACATTGTATTAAAAATCTTGAAAAATTATTCACTTAGAAAGTACTTTTTCTCAATTGTTAATGAAAGTTGTTCAGAAAGTGATGGGTTCTATATGTAGCCTTGTCTGAAGTAATTGCATGTCCAACTATTTAGATATTGCCTCAAAATTTTAATTAATTGACAGATACTGACATAAATAGAACCTCTGGAACAATTCAGCCTATAAAATCAAACACTTTCAGATTCATACATCTTCTAAGTTTGTTTACTGTTACTGCAACTGCATGCCAGCCTCCCCCTAATGCCTGGATAATGCTTTAGGCTTTATTCAGGAGATTCTTGGTTTTGCTGTGTTTATTTTTCAAATAAACATTTTGAAGCAACCTTAAATCCTCCTGTGCTGCCAGAGGAACCCAGGGCATCCACAAAGAGCCATCAGTCATCCTGCATGTGTACCACCACTCAAAAATCTTCCCATTGAGGTTAGACTGTTGTGAGAATGCTAGATAGATCTTACTGATCTGTGAGATACAAGGTGTTCTTTAGTTGACCTTTCTTGTGGATTTCCTGAGGTTGCTATTCCAAGATCTGTCTTCTTTTATAAAGATTACATGTCAAAGGTATTGCCAGCTTTGTTGCCAAATGATATCAGGAACTATAGCTGGCCTGAGATACAGCAGACTGTCTGGTCTCTGATACAATCTTTCCAGTCAGTGAACAGAATCCTCTGAAGGCAGTTGTCCAGATTTTGAAATAATTGTTGACAAGAAATAAATGTAAAGTAGCACACTCTTTTGCATATAGGTCAGAGCTCTGTTAAGGAACTATGAAGGGAAAGTCATGAAATTAAGCTAAAAGCCAATATAAATTCATCAAACAAAGCTTTTTCTGAAAAGATAAAGTAAGAATTTTAATGTTTTGTTACTAGTTTAGAAGTTGAATCTTCATCTAGATTAGCTCAGGTCTAACTGGGTTTGATGAGGCATGTGCTTTTCAATTATTAATCCAAGTGTGAAAATTTTATGTATGCATTCATTTCCCTGCAGATCAGACCTTAATGTGTAGACTATCTCCTGGTTCCCACTGCTGTGATTATCACACACTGCAAATCGTGTGACAAGCGACGCACAACCATCCGTTTTGCTGCAATATTAGATGTGTTGAATAATTTCAACTCATACAATAAATTGCATGTGTTGTGCACAGATAAAGTGCAATAGCCCTTTTCTGAATTTGGTTTAACACTCTCATTGCTTCTGTAGAACCGGTGGGGTCTACAAGTTTTTCTGGATGACCACTTATGTGATAGGTGACATATCCAGGGACTGATAGCCCATCCTTCTGCTAATACTCTCATTTGGCTTAACACTCTCATTGCTTCAGTTTGAGAACCTGATTTGAATTCTTCCATAGTTTGTTGCAGCAATGCAAAAGTCTGCATTTCTTTGTGAGCCTCCATGCGATTATGTTGCACATCTGTTCTGCCAAAAAAATGGTGTCGAGATTGACGCAGCAGTGGGAACAAGGGGTATAATGTAGACCAGAGGTTCCTAATTTTTTTTCTTATAGACCACTTTAAAAATTTCACTGGTTCTGGTAGACCACCTTCAGCTACATTTCAACCATATTTCCAAAACTCAATAAAAATGTGAAGATCAAATCTAGGCTACCTATGGAAATTTGCTTTGTGACTTAGTTCCAACCACAAATTAAGAGTTTTCAAGAAAAAAAGAAGTGAGAATTGATTGGTTGATGAATAAACTGATTGTGCTGTGAGTGGTTACTCGCTGCATTCTTGCAAGATCTATTTTTTAGAAATTTCATATGAAAAACGCTTCTCTATTCATTCAAACTTAAAGTATTGTTGCCAATATTCATAACTACTTTCCTAACTTTCCTTCCCAAGTCATCTTTTGCTGCATTATGAATGATTTTGCTTATTATTTTCTATCTGTCTTCATAAGCATCCAATTATAAACCCCCTGTAATATAACTAGCTGATGTAAAATTTATCTTGGTTACAATTGTCTTTATCAGTTGGTTCTACTGTGGCATATGCTGCTGCAACTGATGCAACTTGTATTTCATGGTCATAATGTAGACCAGAGGTTCCCAAACTTTTTTTTTTCTCATAGACTGCTTTAAAAATTTTACTGGTTCCAGTGGACCCCCTTCAGCTACATTTCTACCATATTTCCAAAGCTCAACAAAAATGTGAAGATCAGATCTACCCATCAAAATCTGCTTTGTGACTGAGTTCCAACCATGAATTAACAATTTTCAAGAAAAACAAAAAGTGAGAATTGATTGGTTGATTAATAAACTGATTCTGCAGTGAGTGGTTGTCGAAATGTAAGATTGAGCTATCAAAAAATCATGTCCATTCAACTTGATTTTTTTATTTCTACTCACAGCTCAAGGAACCAATAAATTCTCATTCATTTTGTTTAGAAACAATTGGAATGAAAAGAATAACAAAAGTATACTTTCTTGTGTTGTAATCAAATATGTAATTATTACGGTTTTAATTTATAATGTTAAGTAAGTTCTATATTTCTACAATAACAATCACAAAATAGTCATATGTTAATGGGAAGGATGTACTTGATGAATTGACAGCAAATTATTAATATTAGGGTTGAATTTGGTTAGAAATAACCCCAGATCTCCCTGTTTTGTGATATTCAATCTGCTCTTTTTCTGTTAAAAGGTTTGTAATGACACTAAAACTCTTTCCGACAAGATATGACAATGGAAACGCTATCAAAAGCTTTCTCACAATTGCCCACGGTCCAAGATATTTTTTTGGGTATTTCTGCCTGCAACCAAAATGTTTGATACCATCTTTGATTTGATACCCATAAATGTTTGATTCCCACAGTTCTGCCTGCAACCAAAATTTTTGATACCCTCTTTTAAATTTTACCTTCAGCTCGTCATTAGTACTAAGCTCAAGTAGTTTATTTTGTAATATAACGTTGCCTAATTCCGTTTCATCAAGTGGATTTATGGCCCATGATGGTATTTCCTTGTCAGAATATCTTTGAGTATCGTTTTGAAGTCATCATGCAGGGCAATTAAATGTTGAATGTATGTCTGGATATCGCTATTAAGGCAATCTATCTTTGACAAGTTTAAAAACCGGAACATTGGCGCCACCTAAGATTTTGCTTCGTATATTTCAATTTTCCAAGAAAAGCTGAAATTACACCCTTTGCTTTTATTAAATTGAGACTGTCCCCTTGTAATTGTAAGTTAATGTCATTAAATTTTTAGAACAAATCTGTCAAATACGTGATGTCTGCTTTCAGATTGATCAGATTTTCTCTTAAATCTTGATCTTTACTTTCCAGAAACTTTAATTCTGATTCAAACATTTAGTAAAATCTTGTTAAACATACACCCTTCGATAACCATCGTGCTTCAGTATGTAAGAGCAATCATTGAAATTGTTCATCATTTTCATTGCACGATTGTGCAAATAAACGCGTATTCAACGCATTGCTTCTTATTTTATTAACTGTATTAATCGCAAATTGAAGTGATTGGTGCAATTTCCCACTCAAACTTTTCACTGCTAGATGTTGTTGGTAGATGACACAGTCAATTGCAGTTACCTCTGGTGTAATTTTTTTTTAAAGATGGCTTATTAACCCACGATATCGCCCACTCAGTTCAATTTTTGAAAATATTCTAAATATTTATCTATTTTATCAGGATGACACCTTCTTAGATAATCTTCGAGATTCGTTTGTTTGATAGGGTCATTGCTCAAAACTTTGTTGCATAAAAGGCATATGGACAACCACTTGTCTACTTTTGATGGTAGAAAACCAAATTTTAAACAATCAACACTATTCTCGGATTCATTCATGTTTCGTATTAATTACCTATCTATACATTAAAAAAAACAAAAACAATGTTTTAGTAAATTTATGGCAGTCTTACTTAGCAGGATATGGCTATTTGAACAGAAAGGAGCAATGAAATTAATAAAATAATTATTGCAATGAAATAAACAAAGAACCGTCAGTAAACTGATTCTTTATTTTAAAAGCAACAAATCGCTAAGATCAATGATAGAATTTTATGGAAACGACTGTGCCAATTTCATTTTTTTTTTACATGTAAAAAAATCTTTAAATAGTAAATTAAAAGTTGAAGTTATAGCATACTGGCAGATACTATTGACAAACACAAACATCAATTCACTTTACTTTTCAAAAATTGGCAAACAAATGAAAAATGTTTATCCTTAGCATTTGTATTTATATTGGTGAAGAATCAATCAAGTTCATGCAAGACCGCAAGCACATTCACCACTAGTCGTATTCCGTCCCTTTGCCTGTCATGTGGGCATGGTCAAGTGAAGTGATAGATCGGCTGAGGGTCTGACTACCTGCATCAAACAAGTCATTGAAAAAGAACTCGATTCTCTCACAAAATATTGTTGGATTTTGTGCAAATATTACTAAAAAAATATGTTTGGAACCAACAGATCTGCTTCAATGCTAATGAAAACATGGAGCCCCATATTTTGAATGTGAAATAATCATGCCACCTTATTCACTTATGTCCATCCTGCGCATGCTTGTCACTTCCAAACAAGCTTTGCAGAAGGTGGTAATGGCAGTGTTAGTGCTTTGCAAGTCTTGACATGTTGTAGTGAATATAAAATATGCAAGTTTTTACAAGCAACAGTCACTGATTTTCTTAAAATAATACCTACCTATATTAATAACTGAAGTCCAGCCATCATTTTACTTATTCACTATTGAAACCAGATACAATTTTGTTGACCCCCTTTTGCTAATTGTGCACCCCCGTTTTTTACACCAACATAGACCCCCGTCAAGCTTCCTGTGTGCCCCTGGGGGTCCACCAGGACCACTTAGGGAATCACTGATGTAGACAATTAGACTTCTAATGTTAACTCCTTCCCTACCTAAACAAGACTAAGATGCTTTCTTATTCATTATCCCTTCTACTCCCTATCCAAATCCCTCCTATCTGAATAAATATTATCTAATTTGATGTTATGTAGTGTTAGGAGAATATTTTCTTAAATTCTTATCTAGTCCTGTTTAAAACATCCAAATTTGTTAATCCAAATGTCAATGATAGCTGTTTTTCAATTTTGTAGTGTTTCATATTGCATTTTTGTATTATATAAATCTTTGAAGTTGTTATAGCTTCAAGGAAAATATTGAATTCCACCAGTGACTAATAAAGGGCCAGGGACTAATAAAGTCTACGTAACTAATAAATTCTGGTTATAGTAAGACAGGAAGATGCTCCCTGGACCTCAAATTTAATGCAGGATTTGCATAAGCCTGGTCCATTTGATCACTATGGTGTTGGAGCTTGTAAATGCAATCCTATTAAAAACAGTTGATATCCTTCTCATGCAACCTTTGGCCTATTCTCCCTGACATATTACATAGTTCATGTCTGCAAATATTATACTGTGGTGGGAAGGCAACCCGTAATAAATAAAAGAGTTAGGAAGAGGCTAATTGGCCTAAAAAATCCCACCAAAACAAACATAACCTACAAGAAGTAATTGTTGATTATAATCTTGTGCAATGATTTGCCAATTATTATGAATGGCCTCAATTCCTTGAATGCCCTCAATGTCACTGCAGTCATGGTATTATTTAGGCTAAACTAATTATTTTATTTGGGCTAATTATTATTTTATTTATTTATTATTATTATTATATACTATTATTATAATTATTATTAATAGTTGTTATAATTATACATATTATTATAATTATTATTATTATTATTATTATTATTATTATTATTATTATTATTATTATTATTATTATTATTATATATTATTAGCCTAATTATTTAGGCTAAACTAATAATTGGGGTAAACTCAAGAAAGGTTTATCCCAACATTGCCTTGTGGTTGGACATGCAGGATTTCCCTTCAGTGGACAGAAACAGTAAGGAGATTATGACAGAGTGGAAATCCTCAACCATCTCACAACTCTGGAACAGCTTAAACCTTTTGTACCCAGCCTATAATTGTCAGGACATTCAAGAACCAGAATACCTGGAGCAGATTCCTCATGTGGGAATAGTCTAAAAGGCCCATACAAGAAAAATTAAAGATAGTATTTTAAAAAGGCACTTTTTAATATTTTGGTCTCTCCTTCACCCCATTTAAGATTTCATCCTATGTGTCAATCCATATGTTAAAC
Organism: Artemia franciscana; assembly: GCF_032884065.1. Lineage (NCBI taxonomy): Eukaryota > Metazoa > Arthropoda > Branchiopoda > Anostraca > Artemiidae > Artemia > Artemia franciscana. The sequence goes on along the minus strand of NC_088879.1, from coordinate 10,041,418 downwards.
ATTTAACATTTATTTAATATTTTTTGGACCAATTTGATAGCTGGATCAGCTCATATTCTAAGCATGCCAGTGAGTAGACAATCTAATAAAAAAGGGGATGGGGCACTGGAATAAAAGGTAGAGACAAGATATTAATTTCCAAAAAAATCTCTATCACAAGCCCACAAAGGGCTGAATTCGGACTTTGGAGTCGACAAATCGTATGGATGCACTAAAACTGACAAAAATGCAAAAAAAAAAACAACTAAAAAGAAAAACTATTATGAATAATCATTTATGAGTCAATAATTAAACTGTAATAAGTCAATTAAAAAGTTAAAAAGATAAAAACTGGTCAAACTAAACTTAAACAAATACAAGTCAGAAAAAGAATTGGAAGGGAAATTAAAAAAGGGGAAGTGGGGCAAAATAAGTGAGTAAATACAAAAAGAACAAGATATATATATATATATATATATATATATATATATATATATATATATATATATATATATATATATATATATATATATATATATATATATATATATACATATATATATATATATATATATATATATATATATATATATATATATATATATATACATAAATTAATAGGGACACTAAAAAGTGTCAATAATATAACTGTATAAAGTCAATAAAAGAGGTAAAAAATAAAAACTTGTCAAAAAAGGGGGGACAAAAATAAGTGAATAAACACAAAAAAAGAGAACAAAATATAAAATATATAAAAATTAAGAGGGAAATTAAAAAAACAGAGGGAAGGGGAAACAAAAAAATAAGTGCAACAACCTGGGCAGCACCATTAGCCAATAAACAAAAGAAAGAGGAAAAAAAGGGAGAAACTATTGGGATATTTTATTCATTTTTTATGGCACTTGGCATTTACCAAGTGACATATAGCGATCAAAAATTCTGTTGGTCTGTCGTCCCGGTTTTGCTAGTTTCGGCACTTCCAGATAAGCTAGGACGATGAAATTTGGTAGGCGTATCAGGAACCAGACCAGATTAAATTTAGAAATCGTTTCCCGATTCGACCATCTAGGGGTGAGTGGGGGGATGGTTAATTTGAAAAAAATAGAAAAAATTAGGTATTTTTAACTTACGAACGGGTGCTCGAATCTTAATGAAGTTTGATATTTAGGAGAATATTGGGCCTCATAACTCTAATTCATAATGCCGACTGCTTCCGGTGACATTGGGGGGAGTTGGAGGGGGAAACCTAAAATCTTGGAAAACGCTTAGAGTGGAGGGATCAGGATGAAACTTTGTGAGACAAATAAGCACAAGTCCTAGATACGTGATTGACATAACTGGAACGGATCCGCTCTCTTTGGGGGAGTTTGGGGGGTAATTCGGAATAGCTAGAAAAAATTAGGTATTTGTAACTTACGAACGAGTGATCAGATCTTGATGATATTTAGAAGGATCTTGTGCTTCAGAGCTCTTATTTTAAATCCTGAATAGATCCAATGACATTGGGGGGAGTTGGAGGGGAAACCAGAAATCTGGGAAAACGTGAAAATTGAGGTATCTCTATCTTACAAATGGGTAATAGGATCTGAATGAAACTTAGAAAGGTCTTTTGTTTCAGATGCTCCATTTTCAATTCGAATTGGACCCAGAGACATAGAGGGTTGGAGGGGGAAACAGAAATTTTGGAAACCGGGAATCTTGGAAAACGCTTAGAGTGGAGAAATTGTGATGAAACTTGATGGGAAGAATAATCACACGTTCTAGATACGTGATTGACATAATTGGAGTGTATCCGCTTTCTTTTGGGGAGATGGGGGGATTTCCAGTGCTTTGGTGAGTTCGGTGCTTCTGGATGTGCTAGGACGATGAAAATTGGTAGGCGCGTCAGGGACCTGCACAAATTGACTTGATAACAGTCATTTCCCCGATTTGATTATCTGGGGGGCTGGAGGGAGAGGAAAAATTGAAAAAATTAGGTATTTTTAACTTACAAATAGATGATTAGATCTTAATGAAATTAAATATTTAGAAGGACCTCGTATCTCCGAGCTCATATTTTAAATCCCGACCGTATCTGGTGATATTGGGAAAGTTAGAGGGGGAAACGGGAAATCTTGGAAAATGCTTAGAGTGGAGAGATCGGGATGAAACTTGGTGGGAAGAATAAGCACAAGTTTTAGATACACTGATTGATATAAATGGACTGAATACGCTCTCTTTTGGGGATTTGGGGGGGGGGGGTGTTATTTCAGAAAAATTTGAAAAATTAAGGTATTTTTGACTTAAGAACGGGGACCAGATCCTAATGAAATTTGATATTTAGAAGGAACTCATGTCTCAAAGCTCTTATTTTAAATCCCGACCAGGTCTGATGACATTGAGGGGAGTTAGAGGGGGAAACCGGAAATCTTGGAAAACGCTTAGAGTGGAGAGATCGGGATGAAACTTGGTGGGTAGAATAAGCAAATGTCGTAGATATGTGATTGACGTAATCGGACTGAATCTGCTCTCTTTAAGGGAGTTAGGAGGGTCTAGTGCTTTGGTGATTTCGGTGCTTATGGACGTGATGGACGACAAAAATTACGTGCTAGGACGATGAAAATTGACAGACGTATCAGGGACCGGCACAAATTGACTTGATAAAGTCGTTCCCTGATTCGGCCATCTGGGGGGTTGAAGGGAGAGGAAAAATTAAAAAAAAACAGTATTTTTAACCTACGAGTGGGTGATCGAATCTTAATGAATTTTGATATGTAGAAGGACCTCGTGTCTCAGAGCTTTTATTTTAAATCCCGACCGGCATTAAGTATCTGATTTTCCTTTTAAATTAATCTATTGATTCTTAAAATATTGCTAGAGCTCATGCAATATGAGCTGTTGACTCTTCTGACCTTGTCACAAGTTCCATATGAGCTCTTAGCTCTTGTTCTGTGATGAAGGGGACAAAAGTTTTTTCATATCTGGAAGTAACGCAGTGAATGGGGGACGATATATTGATGGGCTCAAAAACAGCCCGAGGTGGCCATAATCTGGATGGGGAGTGACGTTTGGGGAAAATATTTGCTGTCCGAAGGTTTGTTATTGCATTTTTTGCAAACGGAGGCACAACGAAACCCTCATTTGCTCATGGGTTTCCAAACTATTTTTTTTTTTTTAGGAGCAGAGAATATGGAACCTTGCCATCTTTGAAAATAATTTGCAAGGCTCTTTTTTGGATTGATTCCATTTTTTCCGATTCTTTTCGAGAGATACCAGGGTGCCAAACTGGACAAGTCTATTCATGATGCAGTGGACAAAAGACGTGTAAATCCTTAAGGAGTGGGAAGGGGGGACGCTACATTTATTTAGGAGCTTAAGGAGGGCGATAGACACATTAGATCTATGGATGATGTCTTTAACGTGGATATCCCACTTTAAATTTGAAGAAATTTTGTCGCCAAGTAGTTTAAATGAGGACACATAAATTTTAGGAGCGATAAGATTAAGAAAACAGGCTGAGGATTTGAGGAAACAAATCATCATTATTGAGGACTTAGAGGGGTTTATTGTCATGTCTAAGTCCAAGGCCTCCTCTCCAATTTCATTGAAGATACTTATAGGATGGCTTATTAAATTCCTGAAGCAAGTTTCAACAATCGTTGGGCCATCAAAAAATTTGATGGCCCATGACTGAAAAAAGGAGGGGTCATAGGAAAGTACCTTGGGGTATGCCATTGTGGACAGGGAGAGAATTTGAATAATAATTCTGGTATTTGACAGCATGCGATCTATTTGTTAAGAAGGAGGCAACCAATTTCACCATTAAGGGATCAATGTTGAACTCGCTGACACGTTTTTCAATTAAATTGTTATGGTTATCAAGGTCAAATGCTTTCTGTAGGTCAATGGAAATTAAATTTAGCCAGGACTTAGGCTTTTAGAGGATTTTCCCGATGTGGTTAATAAGGGAAACGAGGTAGTGGGACGTAGAAGTGGATTTAGGTTCCCAAATTGCCTCAGGTCAGTAAGAGGTAGGAAATTTCATGAAGTTTTTAGAAAATAGGAGTAAATAGGACGAACGCCCTCAAAACCAGGCTTTCCGTTTTTGCGTTCCAAAGCGATTATGAAATCCTGTTTCCAAATTGTTGGAATTTGCCCAGACTCAGTAACCTCGTTAAACAGGAAAGACAGGGGCCTTGAAAGCAAGTCACCAAAGGCACTAATAAGAGGAAACAGGTTATCCAAAAGACAAATACTTGTTTTATTTACATGGTTTAAAGACTCTGAATGAAGGATGTACTTACTCGTTTTTTTTTGTTTTTTTTTTTGGGGGGGGGGGAGGGGCTAATGATATACATCCCTGCTTGTGAATAATAAATTTTGATCCTTTTACTGGCTTAGAATTTCTTCCAGGAACTGATTAGGTTTTATCAAGGCAGGCTTATTGGCTACCCTCTATGATGTGTATTAAAGAGCTATATGATTGGCTTACGAAAATTCAGCATACATTTTATCTTCTAGGGTACAACAGGATCTACAATTAGGATACCAAAAACTAGTCACTGTAGAATCTTCGAAATTTAACGTGTTGTTACCAAAGGAATTCTATTTTTTTTTTTCTGGTCAGGAATCCCATTAAAATAAAGAGAAAAAGAGCAATTACTTTGCTATAATTCCATAGAAAAAGTCGGCTTTAGTTTCATTATTTGACAAATAAATTCAACAAAATTTCCTTGCATACAAGTTCCTCTGAGAGGTAAAATATATATATTTTTATTTACGTATTCTCTATTAGGTGAAGCCATCTTTGTTAGGATAAATCTATTGTGATTCCTGCTTGAGTCATACATTTTGATCTTTAAATGATTAAAATAAATTTTTGTCAAATTTTTTATAATTCTTTAGAAATTTAAAAAAGTTTCCAGAATTTTTACTGGCTTAAAATTTCCCTTAAGTGTTTAGATTCTGCTGTACCCTGAAAGATACATTTTTTTAGTATTCTTTAGAAATAAAATAAGTTTCAAGAATGTTTACTGGCTTAAAATTTCACTAATTGTATAAATTCTGTTGTACCCTGAAAGATACATTTTTTTAGGATTCTTTAGAAATAAAATAAGTTTCAAGAATTTTAAGTGGCTTATAATGTCACCAATTGTATGGATTTTATTGGAACCTGGAAGAAACTTTTTTATGATTCTCTATAAATTTAAATAAGTTTCCAAAAATTTTTACTGGCTCAAAATTTCAGCAATTGCATAGATTCTATTGACCCCTGGAAGATGAAACTTTTTTATGATTAAATAAGTTTCCAGAATTTTTACTGACAAAGTCTCACCAATTGTTTAGATTCTGTTTTACCTTGGAAGATGAATTTTTTTTAAGGATTCTTTAGAAATGTTAATAAGTTTTCAGAATTTTTACTGGCTTAGAGTTTCATCCATGAATCATTAGGTTTTACCAAGGCAGGGTCATTGGCTACCCTCTATGGTATGCATTAAATAGTCATGTGATTGGCTGGTTAAAATTCAGCATGAATATCAAACAATGAAACTAGCCTAAAACACACTTTTTACTATGGAGTTATATCAAAGTAATTGCTCTTTTTCTCTTTAATTTAATGCAACTCTTGACCAAAATAAACGTTTTATTTGCTTTGTATTTTTCTAAAAAGGGGAGAACATCTTTCGTAACACATCAAATTCTCAAAGATTCTACAATTACCAGTTTTTAGTCATCTGATTGTATAGATTGTGTTGTATCCTGGAAGATAATTTTTTTTCCGAATTCTTTAGAAATTTAAGTAAGTTTCCAGAATTTTAGACTATTGAATTTTCTGTCTCTTAAGAGAAAACTAAATTTCCATGAATTTACGTAGGGGTAGGTTATTCTATGGTGTTGTAGGATCTATATATGCTAAGATGTAAGTTGTTTCTTTTTTATAGGCATAATATATTTTATCACCTTATAGGTTTAAGGGATTGTTAGCCTGATTTATGGTTGGTATATTGTCACTAGAGTAAATGTCAAACTGCCTTTTTAATTTTTTTTTCTCTTTTGCTATACAGATTGCTTAAACTCTTTCTGTGTAGATTTTGACTCTATTCTATAGGATTAAATGTTGTAATAAAAAAGGATTTTTGTCATACATCAAATTTAAATTATTTGAATTTTTTAACATTTCGTTTTGTAAAAAAGCAGCACTAATAATTGGTAGAGCATTATTTTTATCACAATTAAATTTTAATGGATACCATTTTGTCCATGCACAAAGGGCTATAAAACTATGTTAGAAATTTATGATGGTTATACGTAAGAGAAACAGAGAGTTCAGTTGTAAAAATGTTGTGACTAAAAAGGTTCTATTCATTTTATTGACCTAAAATTTTATATAAAATAAGCTTTTAGCCTTTGTGCTCTTTTTAATGGCTCAAATTTGAAATAGCAACAACAGGTAAATACAACAATCGTAAAAAATGATATTATTTGATTTTTCCTTTCCGACATACACTTATGAAGCTAAGTGATTGGCTTACAAGATTTGTCTTTAAAATTAACCAATGGAATTCAAGCACACTGTAACACAGAAGCACAGGACAAGAATTCCTCTTTTTTCTCTTTGTTATACCCGGAGTATTGTATATTTTGAGATTATATTTGTTTTATTGCCAGGGTTTAAAGTAAAAATGCTTTTGACTAATCTTTCAGCTTGAGGAAATTTATGAAGATAAGTTTGTATACTCTTTTAAGATAATCTTTTTTTTACTCTTGTTTCAGATTTGAAATGCGTCATCTACGTCGAATTCTTCCTTTATTTTCTAACAAATATTCAATTGTCTCTGCTAGGTCATGTCAGGTCAGAAGATACTGTGACACTAGTGATAAGAAAAAAGGTGACGAATTCTCGCTCTTGAAGTCTAATGTTAATAACAAAATAGAACCCAATGTTCTTGTACCCAACCCTGTAGAAAGGACTTTAAAATCCATGGGTCTTATGGAAAAAGAAGAATTTGACAATATTGATCCAGATATTCCACGATTTTGTGACGTTGTAATTATTGGTGGTGGCGTTGTTGGTTCTTCAGTAGCTTATTGGCTGAAAGAAAGTGTGCCAGATGGACTAGAAGTAGTTGTTGTTGAAAAGGACTTGACTTATTCAAAAGCATCAACAACACTATCAGTTGGTGGAATTCGTCAACAATTTAGTATTCCTGAAAATATTCAAATGTCCCTTTTTGGTGCTGAGTTTTTGAGGAACGCAAATAGATATTTGAATTGTGATGATTTACTTCCTCCTGAAATCCAATTTCATCCTCATGGATATTTGTATCTTGCCTCTGAAGCAGGAGCTGAGAAACTGATGGAGAATGTGACAGTTCAAAATGATTTTGGCGCTAAAGTGGCGCTGCTGACAGCAGGACAACTCAAAAGTAAATTTCCTTGGATCAGCACTGAGGGTGTTGCTTGTGGTGCTTATGGACTAGAAAATGAAGGATGGTAAAGCATTAATATTTTCGTTTTGCCTTTGTTATTAATTAATAAAAACAATTAATTATTTATTAATTTTTTGATGAACTGTTTTTTTTAATAAATTATTTTTTAAAATTAATTTTTAATTTTAAAACAATTAATTAATTTTATTTTAATTTTATTAATTATTATTTATTTTTATTAATTATTATTAAAAATTAATTATTCAAATTAATTAAAAAAAAATTAATTTAAATTAATTTTCAAATAAAGTAATTATTAATTAATTATATTAATTATTAAATATATTAATTATATTATATTAATTTAATTAATTTATTAATTATAAATAATTATAACAATCAATAAAAACAATCAAATTATATGATAATAGACAAACAGGAAGAATGAAAACACTCGAAACTTGGAGTAGGGGCGCCAATCTGGGAAAATATAGTGGATGGGGTGCTAAATGTATTCAAAAAAGGGGTTGGGGGCCAACTTGTTTCAATTAAAATATAAAAAAGGTAAATTTCAATGAAAGAACAAAAACTTAAGGTATTTTTCAAAAGCGAGGCCCCTGATTTGAAGATGTTTGTGCTTTTAGAAATATTCAAGGTAATATATTATATTAATTTCTAATACAACCAAAGTTTTAAACTTAATAGCTCTTGGTGCAGACAGACTAGTAAGTAATGGATGATAATAAATATCTCACTAAGTTTTTATGGCTCTGATTATTGCATTTGAAATGAACATTGAATGGGGAATAAAATGATATATTTGTTTTTTGTCTCTCTGATTTTTATTGTTTCCTGTTGAACTGCATTGGAACCCCCTCCACCTAATGTCTGGATATAACCCCAGGCAAGATATAAAAATAGGCTAATTTTAAGTTTTTTTTTCAAATTAGCTTGGGAATCATCCGCTTTGCTGCCTCTTCTTGTCTATCCGCTTTTTGTCGCCTCTACCCACTCGCAGGATATTTGACCCTTCAACACATGACACATTTCATCATTATATTGTACCTTAGGTATAGCCATATCGTTTATACATTTTCTTTAACTCGGGGGATCTGCCAAACCCACACTTGGTTTCTGGTCTATATCTTCAAAACTTTAACAATAAATAAATTTTTAAATTGTATAAATTACTAAAACCATCAAAGTAAATACTTTGTAGTTACTCCTTATATAACTACAAACAAATCTCTGATATTTCCTAACACAAGTCATAATTTTAATGGACCCTACTTTATAACAAAACAAACAAAAATTCTTTAGGTAGGATGTCTTTAGGTAATGATGTATGACATCACATCAGCGGCGTAATTTCGTCAAAATCATGGGACTGAGGGGGGGGGGCAAAATTGGTTCCAACTTTCCCAAATCAAGTGAAAATGACAGTAAAAACAAAAAAATAAGCCATTTGGTACCATAAAGGTATTTTTTAGTGCTATAAAGTACCTTTATAGTACTTTATAGTCCCAAACCAAGGTTTGGGAGGGGCAGTTTCCCCCCTGCCCCATAGCAAATTAAAACCCTGCATAACATGAATCTGAATAAGCTGGAGTTCATAAGCATAGCCAGTTACTACGTAGGATCTAATCTTAATTATATTCTTTCTAAACTCCCAGAAAACAAAAAAATTAATACTTTTTAAACCGAGAATAAGACAGATAACCCTGGATCAATTAGGTGGTATGTTTGTACAAATGTGTAAGCTACTCTATTTGAATTAGAAAAATATGATACAAAATTTGTGACCTATCTAGGCTTGTGAAAAACATTTTTAGAAAAATGTTTTTATAAATAAATCTAAAAAAGAGCATATATGTCATACGTTTATAAATGTTTAGAAGTACACAAAATTAGACTTCCCAATTGTCAGCTATAAGTTTAAACAATAAGCTTTTATTCTTTTTAACCAGAGTTCAACTAAATCCTAATTAAAATCCTCAGGTAACCTGCCTCAAGTCAAATTAAAAAAGCAAGATGCTAGTCTCGCCCTAAATTTGGACATTGTCTAATAACAACTCTGCCTTTACAGTCTTTGAGACTGTACTTGTGTCTTTGAGACCCAACAATACCAGGGCTGCCAAATTTTTTTTAAGGCGTGTGTCATATTTTTTCCGAAAATGTGCTTTTTGTGTCATCTCAGATTCCAGAATGTGTCACAAAATGTGTCATATTTTTTTGCTACAAGTGGTATCATATTTAAATGTCAAATCTTTATTTAGAGTTTTGAATACGTAGTCTTTTCCAAATCAGTTCAAAAAGGAGTAAACTTAACCTTATCCTATTATCTTGGGATCATGACCTTTTTGTGACGTCATGAAAGAAATAGAAACATTCGATTAAATTATTGTTACACACTATGAATTTGTGTCTGGGCGGCCAACGAGGCAATTTTACATTTATAAAAGTTTTAGGGACAATCAATTCCGACAGCAAATTGAAAATAGACTTTTCGTATGACGTCGTAATCGTAATCGGCTCTATACATAATCGGCTTTATTGGCTAAGCTTTTTATTACTTCAATATGTAAGCCATTCAACCCGCTTCAATCTAGTATTTTTGTCATATTTTTTGGTGCCTTTTTATGCCAGATGGATTATTCTGAAGGAAAGACATCTCTGGAAATTTGTAATCTTGTCCGAGGTTGGATACCCCTCCTGTACTCCTAAAAATGGGAGTTGCTGCTTATGCACACAGTTCTGGTAAACTGCATGCTGTTTAATTTTTACTATTAAGTACGTACCAGTTGGCTACATCAAATACTCAATCAAGAAGTATTCAGCGTGCATTTTGATTTGAAATTTCCGTCTATGGCTGTTTTTTTCGCGTGTTTTAAATTTTAAATACGGTGATGGCATCTGTCCTGTATTCTGCACTGTTTGTGTCCTACTGCCACCGTTAGGCAGCGCTATTCCCTTCCATTAAATTGTAGCTTTTCTGGAGGTAAAAAATTGGAATTTTACTTTTCTTTTATTACCATTTAAAAATCCAGACTAGGCTGACAAAAATATGTCATTTTTTGGGGAAAATGTGTCATTTTTGTCGATTGTGTCATTTTTTATTGAAAAATGTGTCATTTTCGTCGCTTGTGTCATCATTTCGTCTGAATGTGTCATTGTGTCACGCAACATCAAATTGTGTCATTTTGACACAAAATGTGTCAATTTGGCAGCCATGAACAGTACGAATATCGTATATGTTTTTATATCACTTTCTCTTATAATCTGTCTCAGCCTTCAATGAGAACTCCCTTCCTTGAAGTACCTCAGTCTTTGAAGCCTCCTTGAAGGGAGGGTGACTCCTTCTTATCCGAGGTAAGCTAAGATAATTTACTGAGTTCATACCCCAAGGATTAAGACTTTGACTTTTATTTACATAAAAAACTAAAATATAAACTATTACAGATATAAATCTTCTTCTTCTTCTTATGTTTATGAGGTCTGTGGATCAATATGATGTCCATTCACCTCTTAGACATTACAGGAAAAACTCCACTGATTATTGAAAGCTTCTGGCAATATTCCTAGAAAAAAAATCTGCCGGTTGACAACAAGCAACGTGTTGCTAGTAATAATGGCGTCTTTTCAGGATTGATATCGTCAACCTATAAATAATAGCTTCTAATTCATGTGACAGGGAGCAATTGATGAGAGCATCAAAAGTAAAGTTATGGGGTATCTTTAATTGAGGGCAGTAATTCCTCAGTCTCCTGGAATCATTATCTCCTGGGATGCAATCAAATAGCACATGTTGAGCGTCTGTTTCCACCGTCTCAAAGCATTTTCTACATAGTGGGGTGTGGTGGATTCCCCATTTAAAAAGGTCGGCGTTAAGTAAAATTGTTCCAGTTTTTAACTTATAGTAGATCATATTAAAATCCTTAGACTTGAAAGGAGGGTACAAAAATCGCTGGTAAGTAATATTTGTTCTAGCTCTAACAACATCTCTGTAGTTCTTTGTTCTCAATTTTCTTGCCGGAGGGATCTCAGCAGCCTTATTTGCCAAATTATGTGCTATTTCATTATATTTGATTTCTTTATGACTAGGAATGTTAAGGAATGAAATACCACATCCTATCGAGAACAGATATCCAATCTTTTGGCGTATATTTTTCAGGTCATAATCATCAGCTTGATAATTTATCTTGTTGAGAAGATGAATTGATGAAAGGGAATCTGACAGGAACAAGACATTTCTTGAAGAGGTCCCAAGATCACTTAAAGCATCTAATGCAAGTCGAACTGCAAATAATTCAGCCGAAAGTCCTGATGAATTAATTGGAAGGGGGACAAAAATATACAGGTTTAGATCAGGGATACAGGCAGCTGCCCCAGCTTTAGAATCTTTAACAGAACCATCAGTGTAAACATGCATATAATTGGAAAAATGTGTATTTAAGTTGATAGATACTCCAATCACATCTATTTCAAAATCGTAGTAAACTGTAGGCAAAGGGAAATTGATAATATTACTATCTATAAAAACTGCTATACCACCGCCTTTCCTTTTTGTACCCCTGTCTTTATGATAGCACTTATAACCAGGCAGGGTAATATTTTTTAGTCTATGTAGATTAGTTTCTTGAAGACACACAATATTAACATTGTTCTATGTTATGTAATCAGGTAAGTCCACTAGTTTCATTGTATTAATTGATGCACAATTCCACTGGAGTATCTTTAAAGGGACAGAAATATCATTAGTCGTGTATTTCTGTGAGATAATGGAGAGCCTGACATTGGTTGAGGATACTAATAGCCTCACTATCTGTTTCTTCAACAATAGATTTAGAAAAATAGTGTACAGCTATTTCTCTCAGAATGGTGGCCTTCAGATGTTTTGGTATATCTATTTGGTAAATAAAGGTGACTGAGATCAGGTACTGTATCAGCTTGGATAGAGCAATATGATCCTTTGCAGATATTGCAGAATTGGGCAGTACACTAGGCATGGGGGCATTGTTACTTTTTTGAGGCTTGGAGTCATTATTTTTAGATTTGTTACTTCTTCCTGAAGGGGTGAAATTTAAATCAGCCAGAAGAGATTTAGGGCTAGTCAATAGAGATGCAATACTACTTGTTGAGGATCTTTGCTGTGGTGTACTAATTATACTAGGAGCCCACTTCCATGGAAGAGTCTTAGTACTTTCCTTTAAAGTAGGAATGTTTTCCTTGAGAATACTGCTGTATGATTTTGCAACTATTCCCACTGGTAGGTTTTCTTTCCTGGCAGTTTTCAAAACTTGATGCCTTTCCAAATATTTGGGGCATGCTCTTTTGTCAAATGAGTTGTGATCTCCTTTACAATTGGCGCACTTAGGCTTAGAACTGCAGGATTGGTGTGAGTGCTCTTCAAGACAATAATGGTGCCAATAATTGAACAAATTGACACATTTATTTTAAGAAAAGAGTGAAACAAAGGCGTTGAAAAATGAGGGTGCCAGAAAAATCTAGGGGAGCCATGGTCCTCCCCAGCCCCCTGGATGTGCCACAGATAATGAGAGAAAGGTTGAGATGGCTAGGGCACGTTCTGTGGATGAAGGATAACAGATTAGTGAAGATCATCCTTTTTGTACAACCGTCTAGGAATAAATGGAAAGCAGGTTGTCCGCGGTTGGGGTTGGAGGAAGTCGTAAGGAAAGATTGAAGGGAAATGGGAATTTCCCGTGAGGGTGTAAAGAGTGAGGCTTTGAATAGATCACGATGGAGGAGGAGCGTTCGTAGATGTGTTGGCCTCAGGCGGCTTAGCGCTTCGTTGAGTTGTTAGTAGTAGTAGCATTAATAGTAGAAATAAGAGTTAGGTTATTATTCCTGAATTAGCTTAAAATGGCCATTCTCTCTTGAAGTTTGTTTTTAAACATACGTTAAACATTTGGTTGCTATGAGCCAGGGTTCCTTCTTTACTAGGTTGTGTCTGACACCGAAATCATGGTACAGAGAAAAACTCGCTTTAGGTACCCGTTGCATAGCAACATATGATTACTTGAGAGCTTAGAATTTACGGCCATAGTCAATTATTATATAGGGTAATATTTATGATCTTTGTTTCACATGTAATATAGACAAACAAAAATACTACAATGTGGCCAACAGGGAGCTAAGCTCAAATCAAAGGCCACCTATTATCAAAATAATTCCACGGTCCACCATAAGTAGGTAAGATCAAGTATGTAGGCATAGCTACTTTATATTCTATTGTAAGATATTTTTATTTCTGTGTATGTTAAATGTTTTTTAACTGTTTAAGGTTTGATCCATGGAGTCTTTTATCCGCCCTGCGTCGGAAAAATCACTATCTTGGCACCGAGTATGTCGAAGGAGAAGTTGTGGGCGTTGAAGACTTGCACCTGGGTGTTAACTATTCAGGACAAGAAATTATGGAGTCAAGAGCTCCTCGTGACTTGCGGGTAATCTATTTAATTGCAGTAATAGTGGAAAGCTAGGGACAGTTCATTCATTTTTTTTTTTTTGAATTTTTTCATAGTTTTATGAGCAATTCGAACAGGGTTCAAATTTTATAGATACATCTAAATTTGATGATTCAGACCGTATTTTTGATAGCTTACTAGGCAAAATTTGCCAAATAAATTGGGTCGTATCGAATAGAAACTTGGCTCTACTTTCATCCGAGTATTGGCATGAAAAATTAGAAAATTTTGCGTGAAATTCGCGTGTTCCATTTTTCTTCCGATTATACAGTTTTGAGGCAAACTGTTTTAGTACAAGCTGCTGGAGAACAACACGAAGGAACAAAACCTAACAAAAATAAATAGGGTTCGATCCCACTTTCAGGGGTTATGATGAAAGTAAGGTTCAGATTGGTATGTCATGTTCTACAGATAAATGATTGCCAAAAATGGGGGTTTTGGCCATCCATCAGCGGCCAAACGAAAGGCAAGTTGTGCCTGAATGGGATTGGAACGACTTGATAGTCACGACTGAACATTATTTGAAATTTAGATTTCAAATAACGACGTCACTTAGTTGTTTTGCCCGACAGAATTTAGTGTCTTCTGCTGGAATTGGGCTTTACGCTTGGTTCTGACAGAAATTGAATTTCGATTTGGAAGTCTAATTGACAATTTCTTTGTGGGCCCCCTGAGAGTAGTAGGCACAAATAGGGGCCTACTTCTGTTAATTTGAATCAAAATCAAGCCACTGACAGCTCTGCCTGGGGTATGACCGTGAGGTAGGGCATTATGTGAAGTACACTGACAAGAGTTGTTGAGCTGTAGCTATTAATGGGAACTGGAACCATTACCGGGGAGTTAATCCCCCTGGATGTGTGAAGTGCCGACTATGGGGCAACAAAAGATCTTTTGGCGAGTAATTCGAGGCGGGGGAAAGAAGTTATCTTGCTTTTACTGGCTCTGAGGGTCAAGTTTCGCTTGTCACTGAAATGTGGCTAGTCATGAATGATTGCTTAAATTTGAAAATTTCTCCAAGAGTACTTGTTCTTTTTCTAAGAAAAAAAATTCCAGCAACATTTTATTTTAGGTATCTGTTTAGGTATAAGGTAGATAAAATGCCACAGATTTTGAAGAAACACCTTAAATCTGGAACTTTTCTAAGAACACTTGTTTTTTTCTAAGAAAGAAAATTCTCTGACAACATTTTATTTTGGGTATCAATTTAGGTATAAGATTGATAAAATGTCATAAATTTAGAGGACATACCTTAAATCTGAAAATTTTCTAAGAACACTGGTTTTATTCCTAAGCAAGTAAAAATTTTTAGGAACATTTTATTTTATAATTTACTAGAATTTTGTACTAGAATTTAGCTGTAGGGTCAGTTTTTTACTTTAAGTTTGGCTATTAACGTCTTTTGAAATATTAGCTTCAGCAAAGCTGAATGTGTACCTCAGTATCCCTATCTCTTCTTCTTCGTCCGCGGGAAAACGACTGTGTACAGCTGTCAGCCAAATTTGATATATGCTGGGTTTAAGCTCTAGATGTGGCAATACCTCAGTATCCCTATCCTTTCTTCTTCGTCCACGGGAAAACGACTGTGTACAGTTATCAGCCAAATTTGATATATACTGAGTTTAAGCTATAGATGAGGCAATACCTCAATATCCCTATCCTTTCTTCTTCGTCCACGGGAAAACGACTGTGTACAGTTATCAGCCAAATTTGATATATGCTGGGTTTAAGCTCTAGATGTGGCAATACCTCAGTATCCCTATCCTTTCTTCTTCGTCCACGGGAAAACGACTGTGTACAGTTATCAGCCAAATTTGATATATGCTGAGTTTAAGCTATAGATGAGGCAATACCTCAATATCCCTATCCTTTCTTCTTCGTCCACGGGAAAACGACTGTGTACAGTTATCAGCCAAATTTGATATATGCTGGGTTTAAGCTTTAGATGTGGCAATACCTCAGTATCCCTATCCTTTCTTTTTCGTCCACGGGAAAACGACTTTGTACAGTTATCAGCCAAATCTGATATATGCTGAGTTTAAGCTCTAGATGTGGCAATACCTCAATATCCCTATCCTTTCTTCTTCGTCCACGGGAAAATGACTGTGTACAGTTATCAGCCAAATTTGATATATGCTGAGTTTAAGCTCTAGATGAGGCAATACCTCAATATCCCTATCCTTTCTTCTTCGTCCACGGGAAAACGACTGTGTACAGTTATCAGCCAAATTTGATATATGCTGAGCTTAAGCTCTAGATGTGGCAATACCTCAATATCCCTATCCTTTCTTCTTCGTCCACGGGAAAACGACTGTGTACAGTTATCAGCCAAATTTGATATATGCTGAGTTTAAGCTCTAGATGTGGCAATACCTCAGTATCCCTATCCTTTCTTCTTCGTCCACGGGAAAACGACTGTGTACAGTTATCAGCCAAATTTGATATATACTGAGTTTAAGCTATAGATGAGGCAATACCTCAATATCCCTATCCTTTCTTCTTCGTCCACGGGAAAACGACTGTGTACAGTTATCAGCCAAATTTGATATATACTGAGTTTAAGCTATAGATGAGGCAATACCTCAATATCCCTATCCTTTCTTCTTCGTCCACGGGAAAACGACTGTGTACAGTTATCAGCCAAATTTGATATATGCTGGGTTTAAGCTCTAGATGTGGCAATACCTCAGTATCCCTATCCTTTCTTCTTCGTCCACGGGAAAACGACTGTGTACAGTTATCAGCCAAATTTGATATATGCTGAGTTTAAGCTATAGATGAGGCAATACCTCAATATCCCTATCCTTTCTTCTTCGTCCACGGGAAAACGACTGTGTACAGTTATCAGCCAAATTTGATATATGCTGGGTTTAAGCTTTAGATGTGGCAATACCTCAGTATCCCTATCCTTTCTTTTTCGTCCACGGGAAAACGACTTTGTACAGTTATCAGCCAAATCTGATATATGCTGAGTTTAAGCTCTAGATGTGGCAATACCTCAATATCCCTATCCTTTCTTCTTCGTCCACGGGAAAATGACTGTGTACAGTTATCAGCCAAATTTGATATATGCTGAGTTTAAGCTCTAGATGAGGCAATACCTCAATATCCCTATCCTTTCTTCTTCGTCCACGGGAAAACGACTGTGTACAGTTATCAGCCAAATTTGATATATGCTGAGTCTAAGCTCTAAATTTGGCAATACCTCAATATCCCTATCCTTTCTTTTTCGTCCACGGGAAAACGACTTTGTACAGTTATCAGCCAAATCTGATATATACTGAGTTTAAGCTATAGATGAGGCAATACCTCAATATCCCTATCCTTTCTTCTTCGTCCACGGGAAAACGACTGTGTACAGTTATCAGCCAAATTTGATATATACTGAGTTTAAGCTATAGATGAGGCAATACCTCAATATCCCTATCCTTTCTTCTTCGTCCACGGGAAAACGACTGTGTACAGTTATCAGCCAAATTTGATATATGCTGGGTTTAAGCTTTAGATGTGGCAATACCTCAGTATCCCTATCCTTTCTTCTTCGTCCACGGGAAAACGACTGTGTACAGTTATCAGCCAAATTTGATATATGCTGAGTTTAAGCTATAGATGAGGCAATACCTCAATATCCCTATCCTTTCTTCTTCGTCCACGGGAAAACGACTGTGTACAGTTATCAGCCAAATTTGATATATGCTGGGTTTAAGCTTTAGATGTGGCAATACCTCAGTATCCCTATCCTTTCTTTTTCGTCCACGGGAAAACGACTTTGTACAGTTATCAGCCAAATCTGATATATGCTGAGTTTAAGCTCTAGATGTGGCAATACCTCAATATCCCTATCCTTTCTTCTTCGTCCACGGGAAAATGACTGTGTACAGTTATCAGCCAAATTTGATATATGCTGAGTTTAAGCTCTAGATGAGGCAATACCTCAATATCCCTATCCTTTCTTCTTCGTCCACGGGAAAACGACTGTGTACAGTTATCAGCCAAATTTGATATATGCTGGGTTTAAGCTTTAGATGTGGCAATACCTCAGTATCCCTATCCTTTCTTTTTCGTCCACGGGAAAACGACTTTGTACAGTTATCAGCCAAATCTGATATATGCTGAGTTTAAGCTCTAGATGTGGCAATACCTCAATATCCCTATCCTTTCTTCTTCGTCCACGGGAAAACGACTGTGTACAGTTATCAGCCAAATTTGATATATGCTGAGTCTAAGCTCTAAATGTGGTAATACATATGCTGAGTCTAAGCTCTAAATTTGGCAATACCTCAATATCCCTATCCTTTCTTTTTCGTCCACGGGAAAACGACTGTGTACAGTTATCAGCCAAATTTGATATATGCTGAGTTTAAGCTCTAGATGAGGCAATACCTCAATATCCCTATCCTTTCTTCTTCGTCCACGGGAAAACGACTGTGTACAGTTATCAGCCAAATTTGATATATGCTGAGTTTAAGCTCTAGATGTGGCAATACCTCAATATCCCTATCCTTTCTTCTTCGTCCACGGGAAAACGACTGTGTACAGTTATCAGCCAAATTTGATATATGCTGAGTTTAAGCTCTAGATGAGGCAATACCTCAATATCCCTATCCTTTCTTCTTCGTCCACGGGAAAACGACTGTGTACAGTTATCAGCCAAATTTGATATATGCTGAGTTTAAGCTCTAGATGAGGCAATACCTCAATATCCCTATCCTTTCTTCTTCGTCCACGGGAAAACGACTGTGTACAGTTATCAGCCAAATTTGATATATGCTGAGTTTAAGCTCTAGATGAGGCAATACCTCAATATTCCTATCCTTTCTTCTTCGTCCACGGGAAAACGACTGTGTACAGTTATCAGCCAAATTTGATATATGCTGAGTTTAAGCTCTAGATGAGGCAATACCTGAATATCCCTATCCTTTCTTCTTCGTCCACGGGAAAACGACTGTGTACAGTTATCAGCCAAATTTGATATATGCTGAGTTTAAGCTCTAGATGTGGCAATACCTCAATATCCATATCCTTTCTTCTTCGTCCACGGGAAAACGAATGTGTACAGTTATCAGCCAAATTTGATATATACTGAGTTTAAGCTATAGATGAGGCAATACCTCAATATCCCTATCCTTTCTTCTTCGTCCACGGGAAAACGACTGTGTACAGTTATCAGCCAAATTTGATATATGCTGAGTCTAAGCTCTAAATTTGGCAATACCTCAATATCCCTATCCTTTCTTCTTCGTCCACGGGAAAACGACTTTGTACAGTTATCAGCCAAATTTGATATATGCTAAGTCTAAGCTCTAAATGTGGCAATACCTCAATATCCCTATCCTTTCTTCTTCGTCCACGGGAAAACGACTGTGTACAGTTATCAGCCAAATTTGATATATACTGAGTTTAAGCTCTAGATGAGGCAATACCTCAATATTCCTATCCTTTCTTCTTCGTCCACGGGAAAACGACTGTGTACAGTTATCAGCCAAATTTGATATATGCTGAGTCTAAGCTCTAAATGTGGTAATACATATGCTGAGTCTAAGCTCTAAATTTGGCAATACCTCAATATCCCTATCCTTTCTTCTTCGTCCACGGGAAAACGAATGTGTACAGTTATCAGCCAAATTTGATATATACTGAGTTTAAGCTCTAGATGAGGCAATACCTCAATATCCCTATCCTTTCTTCTTCGTCCACGGGAAAACGACTGTGTACAGTTATCAGCCAAATTTGATATATGCTGAGTCTAAGCTCTAAATGTGGTAATACATATGCTGAGTCTAAGCTCTAAATTTGGCAATACCTCAATATCCCTATCCTTTCTTCTTCGTCCACGGGAAAACGAATGTGTACAGTTATCAGCCAAATTTGATATATACTGAGTTTAAGCTATAGATGAGGCAATACCTCAATATCCCTATCCTTTCTTCTTCGTCCACGGGAAAACGACTGTGTACAGTTATCAGCCAAATTTGATATATGCTGAGTCTAAGCTCTAAATGTGGTAATACATATGCTGAGTCTAAGCTCTAAATTTGGCAATACCTCAATATCCCTATCCTTTCTTCTTCGTCCACGGGAAAACGAATGTGTACAGTTATCAGCCAAATTTGATATATACTGAGTTTAAGCTATAGATGAGGCAATACCTCAATATCCCTATCCTTTCTTCTTCGTCCACGGGAAAACGACTGTGTACAGTTATCAGCCAAATTTGATATATGCTGAGTCTAAGCTCTAAATGTGGTAATACATATGCTGAGTCTAAGCTCTAAATTTGGCAATACCTCAATATCCCTATCCTTTCTTCTTCGTCCACGGGAAAACGAATGTGTACAGTTATCAGCCAAATTTGATATATACTGAGTTTAAGCTATAGATGAGGCAATACCTCAATATCCCTATCCTTTCTTCTTCGTCCACGGGAAAACGAATGTGTACAGTTATCAGCCAAATTTGATATATGCTAAGTCTAAGCTCTAAATTTGGCAATACCTCAATATCCCTATCCTTTCTTCTTCGTCCACGGGAAAACGACTTTGTACAGTTATCAGCCAAATTTGATATATGCTAAGTCTAAGCTCTAGATGTGGCAATACCTCAATATCCCTATCCTTTCTTCTTCGTCCACGGGAAAACGAATGTGTGCAGTTTTCAGCCAAATTCGATATATGCTGTGTTTAAGCTCTAGATGTGGCAAAAATGATTTGGCTCTTTAAACTAAATCTTCTTCATTTTCACTCTCTACTGGCTGAGGATGTTCCAGTGCTGATCCCTTTTATTTTCCCCGTTTCTATACCATCTTTACCATCTATTCTATACCATCTTTCGTATTTATCAATGAATTTCATGTTTACCAAATGATTACGAATTATCAATGATTACCATATTTGATTACCAATGATTACCATATTGCCAATTACCAATGATCACTACATACCAATGATTACCATATTTACCAAATGAATATGAATAGAACGGATGGTAAAGCTATTATCAAAATTATTATCCATAAAGACACATTACATCATACTTAACGCTTTTCTTTGCATCTCTTCAGTTTAGTATTCTGTTTTGTACTAAACCTTATTTCACTGTTAGTACTGCAAGGATACGTCTATTCAATATATGAAATGAAAAAAAAGCCTCTGTTAAAAGTGAAGAAATATTTTTGAAATGGCTAATCTAAAACAGAGACAAAAGACATTTAATGTAGATGACTAACAGGCCATGTAGATGTCAAGTGATTCGTGCTCATTTACATTCAATTTTAAAATGAGTTCGTTCTCTACTAGTTCACTTTAGTTCGTTCTTTACTAGGTTTTATCTGACATCATAACCATGATGTAAAAAAAAATGGATATCCTGTAATGTTGAAAACGGATCGGGTATTCAGCGTGCTTTGAAGCTATTTGGGATGATGGTAATAACCTTGGAAGACAGTGATAATATGGCTGTTACGCAATAGGTTTATCGAATGATCAGTTCATGTTTAATAATTAAATTTTATTAAACCGTCATAGGATTAAAACTGACATTAACCACTAGAAAATTTATGATTATTTTATAAGTTATATTTAAATTTTTTTCCTTCTTATATAAAGATCAAGTGTTCCGAATAAGCCTAATTTTAATAGGCGACTTTGATGAAAATATTTTTGAGAATAAAACGAAGCCAGACCAGTAGAAACACCAAATTCATCGGTTACCAAAGAACTGCTCAGTTGGACATCTGTATTATGTGCTTCTTTTTTTTGTGGTAAAAACAAGACAATTTTAATTAAAGCAGCGTAAAATAAGAATTATTTGTTCAACTAAGTTACATCTTAATGCTGCTGAAATAATTTTCTTGGAAATAGCTATTTTGTTAAGACTTCTTTTTATTGTGCGCTGTTGTGTCAGCCTCAGATGGCTTTATGCCAATACCAGTCTTTAGTAGCTAGTTAAAATCTTGACCTATGCTATTCTAAGCTGAATAGGATATTCGGGATTTAATTGAATTTTAAATTAATGCATTTTATAGATAAGAACAAAAGATGGTAAGGTTTATCCCTTACGATTTGCAGTTGCAGTCATATGTGCTGGGCATGCATCAGGGGAGGTGGCCAAAATGATGGGAATTGGTGGCGGTAATGGATTATTTGTTGTGCCCGTTCCAGTTGAGCCAAGGTATGTGCTTTGTTCCAGATAAGCCTTTTAGAAGTCAATCTAACCAATTTAATAATATCTTTTTTATACTTCTTTATTGTATACTATCAAGGAACTTGATAGACTGAAGTTACTTCTGTCAATTAGGCCTGGTCATGATTTGAAAAACGATGAAAAATTGAATAAAAAAGAAAGATTTTCAACTGAAGGTAAAGAGAAACATTAAAACTTAAAACGAATAGAAATTAGTCCGTATATAAAGGATTCTACCGCTCGTCATAGCGTATTCAAGTTCATGTTTAAGATCAGTTCAAGTTTAATCATTAATATTTATTTTACCTTAATAGGATTAAAACCGATATTAACCACAAGAAAATTTATAATTATTTCATTTTTAATTGTTTCAATATTCCAATATTTAATTCGATAATAATTTTAATGATTTCAATTAATTTCGATTGTATAATTTCCATTAATAATTTCGATAATAATTTTGGACTATTTCAATATTTAATTCTTTCGATTAATTATTTCGATAATAATTTTTGATTATTTCAATATTTGATTCTTTCGAATAATAATTTCGATTATATAATTTTGATTAATTATATAATTCAGAAACAAATCTAACCAATTTAATAATATTTATTTTTCACTTCTTGATTGTATAATATCAAGAACCTTTAAAGACTCTTAAGTTACCCCCTTATATGTCCCAGTGGCTGGTATGTCTTCAAGTGGCTGGTTCTCTTCTTTGTTAAATTGATTTTTTTAAAGTTTTTCTGAAGGAACTAACGGGCGAAGTTGAAACTTAAAACGAACAAAAATTAACTGATGATACCTGTGCCTGTATGATTGTAGAAAACTAGAGCTTTACTGAAAACACAAAAGCCAAGTACAGAAAACAAGAATACTGATTTAGGAGTCAAACATCGGTACCCAGCCTGACGACAGCCAACTAATTTATAACGCTTTTCATTGTCCTACACCAACGTGATATCAGTAAATTTCAGTATACAATTAAATTTACCTTAATAATATAAGCATAAAAATAGATGCTATTTTAATAACTGCTAAGTTAATGAACAGCATACAGAAATAATTTATCAGGTCAATCTCACCAACTATATAGCGAATAATATGCAATTTTGAATTTTGAAAAAGACGCTTTTCTATTTTCTATTTTCTATATCTATGGAATAGAAAATGTCAAGTTATGATACAAATTCTAAAGCTAGACTTAATGCAATCAAGATGGCTTTATGCTCAAGAACAATTATTTGAAAATAAACTATTTGAAAATAATTTGAACAATTATTTGAAAATAAACTATTTGAAAATAATTTGAACAATTATTTGAAAATAAACTATTTGAAAATAATTTGAACAATTATTTGAAAATAAACTATTTGAAAATAATTTGAACAATTATTTGAAAATAAATTATATTAAATATTAGTCATATGGTTGAGAACATTTTCTTAGCATAACGTATAACTTACTTAAATGATCCTAATTCTTTCTTCTTACATGTTGAATCAAAAGGGAACCTGAAAAAGAAAAAATTAAATATTAGTCGTATGCTTTAGAACGTTTTTTAAAAATAATATATAACTTACTTACATGATCCTTTAGCTTCCATGTTGAATCAAAAGGGAACCTGAAAAAGAAAAATATTAGATATTAGTCATGCTTTAGAACATTTTAAAAAAATAATAAATAATTTACTTACATGATCCTTAAGGTTTCTTCTTCTATGTTGAACCAAAAGGGAACCTGAAAAAGAAAAATATTAAATATTAGTCTTATGCTTTAGAACATCTTTTAAAAATAATATATAACTTACTTACATGATCCTTAAGCTTTCTTCTTCTATGTTAAATCAAAAGGGAACTTAAATATGAAAAATATAAAATTTTAATCGTATATTTTAGAACATCTTTTAAAAATAAAATTTAACTTACTTACATTATCCTTAAGCTTTCTTCTTTCGTTTTGAATCAATAGGGAACCTTAAAAAGAAAAATACTTAGTATTAGTCATATGCTTTAGAACATTTTTGTAAAATAATATATAACTTACTTACATGATCCTTAAACTTTCTTCTTCTATGTTGAACCAAGAGGGAACCTGAAAAAGAAAAGTATTAAATATTAGTCATATGCTTTAGAACTTTTTTGTAAAATAATCCCTTACTTACATGATCCTTAAGCTTTCTTTGTCCATGTTGAATAAAAAGGGAACCTGAAAAAGAAAATCGTTAAATATTAGTCATATACTTTTGAACATTTTTTTTAAATAATATATAACTTACTTACATGATCCTTAAGCTTTCTTCTTCTACGTTGAACCAAAAGGGAACCTGAAAAAGAAAAATATTAAATATTAGTCATATGCTTTGGAGCACTTTAAAAAAATAATATATAACTTACGTACATGATCCTTAAGCTTCCATGTTGAATCAAAAGGGAACCTGAAAAAGAAAAATATTAGATATTAGTCGTGCTTTAGAATATTTTTAAAAAATAATAAATAATTTACTTACATGATCCTTAAGGTTTCTTCTTCTATGTTGAACCAAAAGGGAACCTGAAAAAGAAAAATATTAAATATTAGTCTTATGCTTTAGAACATCTTTTAAAAATAATATATAACTTACTTACATGATCCTTAAGCTTTCTTCTTCTATGTTAAATCAAAAGGGAACTTAAATATGAAAAATATAAAATATTAATCGTATATTTTAGAACATCTTTTAAAAATAATATTTAACTTACTTACATTATCCTTAAGCTTTCTTCTTTCGTGTTGAATCAATAGGGAACCTTAAAAAGAAAAATACTTAATATTAGTCATATGCTTTAGAACATTTTTGTAAAATAATATATAACTTACTTACATGATCCTTAAACTTTCTTCTTCTATGTTGAACCAAGAGGGAACCTGAAAAAGAAAAATATTAAATATTAGTCATATGCTTTAGAACATCTTTTAAAAATAATATATAACTTACTTACATGATCCTTAAGCTTTCTTCTTCTGTGTTGAATCAATAGGGAACCTGAAAAAGAAAAATATTAAATATTAGTCATATGCTTTAGAACTTTTTTGTAAAATAATCCCTTACTTACATGATCCTTAAGCTTTCTTTGTCCATGTTGAATAAAAAGGGAACCTGAAAAAGAAAATCGTTAAATATTAGTCATATACTTTTGAACATTTTTTTTAAATAATATATAACTTACTTACATGATCCTTAAGCTTTCTTCTTCTACGTTGAATCAAAAGGGAACCTGAAAAAGAAAAATATTAAATATTAGTCATATGCTTTGGAACACTTTAAAAAAATAATATATAACTTACGTACATGATCCTTAAGCTTTCTTTTCCAGTGTTGAATCAATAGGGAACCTGAAAAAGAAAAATATGAAATATTATTCATATGCTTTAGAACATCTTTTAAAAATAATATATAACTTACATTATTCTCAAGCTTTCTTCTTCCGTGTTGAATCAATAGGGAACCTGAAAAAGAAAAATATTAAATATTAGTCATATGCTTTAGAACATTTTTGTATAATAAGATATAACTTACTTACATGATCCTTACGCTTTCCACTTCTATGTTGAACGAAAAGGGAACCTGAAAAAGGTTCCCTTCGATAATAATTTTAATAATTTCAATTAACTTCGATTGTATAATTTCCATTAATAATTTCGATAATAACTTTGGACTATTTCAATATTTAATTATTTCGTTTAATAATTTTAATAATTTTAGATTATATAATTTCGATTAATAATTTCGATAGTAATTTTGGATAATTTCAATATTTAATTCTTTCGATTAATAATTTCGATAATAATTTTTGATTATTTCAATATTTGATTCTTTCGATTAATAATCTCGATTATATAATTTTGATTAATTATATAATTCCAAAACAAATTTAACCAATTTAATAATATTTATTTTTCACTTCTTGATTGTATAATATCAAGAACCTTTAAAGACTCTTATGTTACCCCCTGATATGTCCCAGTGGCTGGTATGTCTTCAAGTAGCAAAATGTCTTCAAGTGGCTGGCTCTCTTCTTTGTTAAATTGATTTTTTTTAAAGTTTTTCTGAAGGAACTAACGGGCGAAGCTGAAACTTAAAACGAATAAAAATTAACTGATGATACCTGCGCCTGTATGATTGTAGAAAACTAGAGCTTTACTGAAAACACAAAAGCCAAGTACAGAAAACAAGAATACTGATTTAGGAGTCAAACATGAGTACCCAGCCTAACAACACCCAACTAATTTATAACGATTTTCATTGTCCCACACCAGCTGCGATATCAGTAACTTTCAGTATACAATTAAATATACTTTAAAAATTTAAGCATAAAAATCGATGCTATTTTAATAACTGCTAAGTTAATGAACAACATACAGAAATAATTTATAAGGTTAATCTCACCAACTATAATACCAATAGTGAGTAGTATGCAGTTTTGAATTTTGCAAAACACGCTTTACTATTACTGGAAATTAAACAAAAACAAACAAGTTTTTTTTTAAATGAAAGTAAGGAGCGACATTAAAACTTAAAATGAACAAAAATTACTCGGTATATGAAAGGGGCCTTTCCTCCTCAACGCTCCGCTCTTTACGCTAAAGTTTGACTCTTTTTCTTAACTCTACATTTTAAGACAGTAAAAAACTATTCCTCTTCTCTCTATGCAATAGAAAATGTTAAGTTATGATACAAATTCTAAAGCTAGACTTAATGCAATCAACTCTTAATGTAATCAAGATGGCTTTATGCTTAAGAACAATTATTTGAAAATAAATTATATTATTATATTAAATTATATTATTATATTAAATTATATTAGTCATATGCTTATAACGTTTTTTTTCAAAATAATATGTAACTTACTTACATGATCCTTAAGCTTTCTTCTTCCATGTTGAATCAAAAGGGAACCTGAAAAGGAAAAATATTAAATATTAGTCATATGCTTTAGAACATTTTTTTACATCATATATAACTTACTTACATGATTATTAAGCTTACCTTTTCTATTGTGAAGGGAACCTGAAAAAGAAAAATATTAAAAATTAGTCAAATGCTTAAGAGTATTTTTTTAAAATAAAATATAACTTACTTACATTATCCTTAAGCTTACTTTGTCCATGTTGAATGAAAAGGGAACCTGAAAAAGAAAATTATTAAATATTAGTCATATACTTTTGAACATTTTTTTAAAATAATATATAACTTACTTACATGATTATTAAGCTTACCTTTTCTATTGTGAAGGGAACCTGAAAAAGAAAAATATTAAAAATTAGTCAAATGCTTAAGAGTATTTTTTTAAAATAAAATATAACTTACTTACATTATCCTTAAGCTTACTTTGTCCATGTTGAATGAAAAGGGAACCTGAAAAAGAAAATTATTAAATATTAGTCATATACTTTTGAACATTTTTTTAAAATAATATATAACTTACTTACATGATTATTAAGCTTACCTTTTCTATTGTGAAGGGAACCTGAAAAAGAAAAATATTAAAAATTAGTCAAATGCTTAAGATTATTTTTTTAAAATAAAATATAACTTACTTACATTATCCTTAAGCTTACCTTTTCCATTTTGAATCAAAAGGGAACCTGAAAAAGAAAAAATACTTAATATTAGTCATATGCTTTAGAACATTTTTGTAAAATAATATATAACTTACTTACATGATCCTTAACCTTTCTTCTTCTATGTTGAATCAATAGGGAACCTGAAAAAGAAAAATATTAAATATTAGTCATATGCTTTAGAATTTTTTGTAAAATAATATATAACTTACTTACATGATCCTTAAGCTTTCTTTGTCCATGTTGAATGAAAAGGGAACCTGAAAAAGAAAATTATTAAATATTAGTCATATACTTTTGAACATTTTTTTAAAATAATATATAACTTATTTACATGATCCTTAAGCTTTCTTTTCCAGTGTTGAATCTTTAGGGAACCTGAAAAAGAAAAATATTAAATATTAGTCATATGCTTTAGGACATCTTTTAAAAAGAATATATAACTTACATTATTCTCAAGCTTTCTTCTTCCGTGTTGAATCAATAGGAAACCTGAAAAAGAAAAATATTAAATATTAGTCATATGCTTTAGAACATTTTTGTATAATAAGATATAACTTACTTACATGATCCTTACGCTTTCTACTTCTAGGTTGAACGAAAAGGGAACCTGAAAAAGAAAAATATTATATATTTGTCATATGCTTTAGAACATCTTTTAAAAATAATATATAACTTACTTACATGATCCATAAGCTTTCTTCTTCAGTGTAGGATCAATAGGGAACCTGAAAAAGAAAAATATTAAATATTAGTCATATGCTTTAGAACATCTTTTAAAAATAATATATAACTTACTTACATTATCCTTGAGCTTTCTTCTTCTATGTTGAATGAAAAGGGAACCTGAAAAACAAAAGTATTAAATATTGGTCATATGCTTTAGAACATTTTTGTAAAATAATATATAACTTACTTACATGATCCTTAAACTTTCTTCTTCTATGTTAAATCAAACGGGAACCTAAAAAAGAAAAATATTAAATATTAGTCATATGCTTTAGAACATCTTTTAAAAATAATATATAACTTACTTACATTATCCTTAAGCTTTCTTCTTCCGTGTTGAATCAATAGGGAACCTGAAAAAGAAAAATATTAAATATTAGTCATATGCTTTAGAACTTTTTTGTAAAATAATCCCTTACTTACATGATCCTTAAGCTTTCTTTGTCCATGTTGAATAAAAAGGGAACCTGAAAAAGAAAATCGTTAAATATTAGTCATATACTTTTGAACATTTTTTTTAAATAATATATAACTTACTTACATGATCCTTAAGCTTTCTTCTTCTACGTTGAATCAAAAGGGAACCTGAAAAAGAAAAATATTAAATATTAGTCATATGCTTTAGAGCACTTTAAAAAAATAATATATAACTTACGTACATGATCCTTAAGCTTTCTTTTCCAGTGTTGAATCAATAGGGAACCTGAAAAAGAAAAATATGAAATATTAGTCATATGCTTTAGAACATCTTTTAAAAATAATATATAACTTACATTATTCTCAAGCTTTCTTCTTCCGTGTTGAATCAATAGGGAACCTGAAAAAGAAAAATATTAAATATTAGTCATATGGTTTAGAACATTTTTGTATAATAAGATATAACTTACTTACATGATCTTTACGCTTTCCACTTCTATGTTGAACGAAAAGGGAACCTGAAAAAGGTTCTCTTCGATAATAATTTTAATAATTTGAATTAATTTCGATTGTATAATTTCCATTAATAATTTCGATAATAACTTTGGACTATTTCAATATTTAATTATTTCGTTTAATAATTTTAATAATTTTAGATTATATAATTTCGATTAATAATTTCGATAGTAATTTTGGATAATTTCAATATTTAATTCTTTCGATTAATAATTTCGATAATAATTTTTGATTATTTCAATATTTGATTCTTTCGATTAATAATCTCGATTATATAATTTTGATTAATTATATAATTCCAAAACAAATTTAACCAATTTGATAATATTTATTTTTCACTTCTTGATTGTATAATATCAAGAACCTTTAAAGACTCTTATGTTACCCCCTGATATGTCCCAGTGGCTGGTATGTCTTCAAGTAGCAAAATGTCTTCAAGTGGCTGGCTCTCTTCTTTGTTAAATTGATTTTTTTTAAAGTTTTTCTGAAGGAACTAACGGGCGAAGCTGAAACTTAAAACGAATAAAAAATAACTGATGATACCTGCGCCTGTATGATTGTAGAAAACTAGAGCTTTACTGAAAACACAAAAGCCAAGTACAGAAAACAAGAATACTGATTTAGGAGTCAAACATGAGTACCCAGCCTAACAACACCCAACTAATTTATAACGATTTTCATTGTCCCACACCAGCTGCGATATCAGTAACTTTCAGTATACAATTAAATATACCTTAAAAATTTAAGCATAAAAATCGATGCTATTTTAATAACTGTTAAGTTAATGAACAACATACAGAAATAATTTATAAGGTTAATATCACCAACTATAATACCAATAGTGAGTAGTATGCAATTTTGAATTTTGCAAAACACGCTTTACTATTACTGGAAATTAAACAAAAACAAACAAGTTTTTTTTAAATGAAAGTAAGGAGCGACATTAAAACTTAAAATGAACAAAAATTACTCGGTATATGAAAGGGGCTTTTCCTCCTCAACGCTCCGCTCTTTACGCTAAAGTTTGACTCTTTTTCTTAACTCTACATTTTAAAACAGTAAAAAACTATTCCTCTTCTCTCTATGCAATAGAAAATGTCAAGTTATGATACAAATTCTAAAGCTAGACTTAATGCAATCAACTCTTAATGTAATCAAGATGGCTTTATGCTTAAGAACAATTATTTGAAAATAAATTATATTATTATATTAAATTATATTATTATATTAAATTATATTAGTCATATGCTTATAACGTTTTTTTCAAAATAATATGTAACTTACTTACATGATCCTTAAGCTTTCTTCTTCCATGTTGAATCAAAAGGGAACCTGAAAAGGAAAAATATTAAATATTAGTCATATGCTTTAGAACATTTTTTTACATCATATATAACTTACTTACATGATTATTAAGCTTACCTTTTCTATTGTGAAGGGAACCTGAAAAAGAAAAATATTAAAAATTAGTCAAATGCTTAAGAGTATTTTTTTAAAATAAAATATAACTTACTTACATTATCCTTAAGCTTACTTTGTCCATGTTGAATGAAAAGGGAACCTGAAAAAGAAAATTATTAAATATTAGTCATATACTTTTGAACATTTTTTTAAAATAATATATAACTTACTTACATGATTATTAAGCTTACCTTTTCTATTGTGAAGGGAACCTGAAAAAGAAAAATATTAAAAATTAGTCAAATGCTTAAGAGTATTTTTTTAAAATAAAATATAACTTACTTACATTATCCTTAAGCTTACTTTGTCCATGTTGAATGAAAAGGGAACCTGAAAAAGAAAATTATTAAATATTAGTCATATACTTTTGAACATTTTTTTAAAATAATATATAACTTACTTACATGATTATTAAGCTTACCTTTTCTATTGTGAAGGGAACCTGAAAAAGAAAAATATTAAAAATTAGTCAAATGCTTAAGATTATTTTTTTAAAATAAAATATAACTTACTTACATTATCCTTAAGCTTACCTTTTCCATTTTGAATCAAAAGGGAACCTGAAAAAGAAAAAATACTTAATATTAGTCATATGCTTTAGAACATTTTTGTAAAATAATATATAACTTACTTACATGATCCTTAACCTTTCTTCTTCTATGTTGAACCAAGAGGGAACCTGAAAAAGAAAAATATTAAATATTAGTCATATGCTTTAGAATTTTTTGTAAAATAATATATAACTTACTTACATGATCCTTAAGCTTTCTTTGTCCATGTTGAATGAAAAGGGAACCTGAAAAAGAAAATTATTAAATATTAGTCATATACTTTTGAACATTTTTTTAAAATAATATATAACTTATTTACATGATCTTTAAGCTTTCTTTTCCAGTGTTTAATCTTTAGGGAACCTGAAAAAGAAAAATATTAAATATTAGTCATATTCTTTAGGACATCTTTTAAAAAGAATATATAACTTACATTATTCTCAAGCTTTCTTCTTCCGTGTTGAATCAATAGGGAACCTGAAAAAGAAAAATATTAAATATTAGTCATATGCTTTAGAACATTTTTGTATAATAAGATATAACTTACTTACATGATCCTTACGCTTTCTACTTCTAGGTTGAACGAAAAGGGAACCTGAAAAAGAAAAATATTATATATTTGTCATATGCTTTAGAACATCTTTTAAAAATAATATATAACTTACTTACATGATCCATAAGCTTTCTTCTTCAGTGTAGAATCAATAGGGAACCTGAAAAAGAAAAATATTAAATATTAGTCGTATGCTTTAGAACATTTTTGTAAAATAATATATAACTTACTTAAATGATCCTTAAGCTTTCTTCATCCATGTTGAATGAAAAGGGAACCTGAAAAACAAAAGTATTAAATATTGGTCATATGCTTTAGAACATTTTATAAAAATAATATATTTACTTACCTAATCCTTAAGCTTTCTTCTTCTATGTTGAACCAAAAGGGAACCTGAAAAATAAAAATATTAAATATTATTCATATGCTATGAATATTTCCTAAAATTAATATATGACTTACTTACATGATCCATAAGCTTTCTTCTTCTATGTTGAATCAAAAGGGAACCTTAAAAAGAAAAATATTATATATTAGTCATATGCTTTTGAACATCTTTTAAAAATAATATATAACTTACTTATATTTTCCTTAAGCTTTCTTCTTCCGTGTTGAATCAAAAGGGAAATTAAAAAAATATATTAAATATTAGTCATATGCTTAAGAACATTCTAAAAAAATAATGTGTAACGTACTTACATGATCCTTAAGCTTTCTTCTTCTATGTTGAACCAAAAGGGAACCTTAAAAAAAATATTAAATATTAGTCATATGCTTTAGAACATTTAAAAAAAAATAATATATAACTTACCTACATGATCTTTAAGCTTTCTTCTTCTATATTGAATAAAAAGGGAATCTGAAAAAGAAAAATATTAAATATTAGTCAGATGCTTTTTAACATTTTTTAAAAATAGTATATAATTTACTTACATGATCCTTAAGCTTTCTTCTTCTATGGTGAATCAAAAGGGAACCTGAAAAAGAAAAATATTAAATATTAGTCGTATGCTTTTGAACTTTTTTAAAAATAATATATAACTTTACATGATCCTTAAGCTTTCTTCTATTAAGTTGATTCAAAAGGGAACCTGAAAAAGAAAAATATTAAATATTAATCATATGCTTTAGAACATTTTGTCAAAATAAATATATAACCTACTTACATGATCCTAAGTCTAAAAAAGACCTAAGAAAGCCTTGAACCTAAAAAAGAAAAATATTAAATATTAGTCATATGCTTTATAATATCTTTTAAAAATAATATATATCTTACTTACATTTTCCTTTTGCTTTCTTCTTCCGTGTTGAATCAATAGGGAACCTGAAAAAGAAAAATATTAAATATTAGTCGTATGCTTTTGAACTTTTTTAAAAATAATATATAACTTTACATGATCCTTAAGCTTTCTTCTATTAAGTTGATTCAAAAGGGAACCTGAAAAAGAAAAATATTAAATATTAATCATATGCTTTAGAACATTTTTATAAAATAATATATAACTTACTTACATGATCCTTAAGCTTTCTTCTTCTATGTTGAACCAAAAGGGAATCTGATAAAGAAAAATATTAAATATTAGTCATATGCTTTAGAACACTTTTGTAAAATAATATATAACTTACTTACATGATCCTTAAGCTTTCTTCGTCCATGTTGAATGAAAAGGGAACCTAAAAAAGAAATATATTAAATATTGTTTGTATGCTTTAGAACATTTTAAAAAATTATATATTACTTACATACATGATCCTTAAGCTTTCTTCTTCTATGTTGAATCAAAAGGGAACCTTAAAAAGAAAAATATTAAATATTAGTCATATGCTTTGGAACATTTTTGTAAAATAATATATAACTTACTTACATGATCCTTAAGCTTTCTTCGTCCATGTTGAATGAAAAGGGAACCTGAAAAAGAAAAATATTAAATATTATTCATATGCTATGAATATTTCCTAAAATTAATATATAACTTACTTACATGATCCATAAGCTTTCTTCTTCTATGTTGAATCAAAAGGCAACCTTAAAAAGAAAAATATTAAATATTAGTCATATGCTTTTGAACATCTTTTAAAAATAATATATGAGTTACTTATATTTTCCTTAAGCTTTCTTCTTCCGTGTTGAATCAAAAGGGAAATTAAAAAAATATATTAAATATTAGTCATATGCTTAAGAACATTCTAAAAAAATAATGTGTAACGTACTTACATGATCCTTAAGCTTTCTTCTTCCGTGTTGAATCAATAGGGAACCTGAAAAACAAAAATATTAAATATTAGTCATATGCTTTAGAACATTTTTGTAAAATAATATATAAATTACTTACATGATCCTTAAGCTTTCTTCTTCTATGTTGAATGAAAAGGGAACCTGAAAAAGAAAATATTAAATATTAGTCATATGCTTTAGAACATTTTTTAAAAATAAAATATAACTTACTTACATGATCCTTTGGCTTCCATGTTGAATGAAAAGGGAACTTGAAAAAGAAAAATATTAAATATTAGTCATATGCTTTATAACATTTAAAAAAAATAATGGATAACGTACTTACAGGATCCTTAAGCTTTCTTCTTCTATGTTGAACCAAAAGGGAACCTTAAAAAAATATTAAATATTAGTCATATGCTTTAGAACATCTTTAAAAATTATATATAACTTACTTACATGATCCTTGAGCTTTCTTCTTCCGTGTTGAATCAATAGGGAACCTGAAAAAGAAAAATAATAAATATTAGTCATATGCTTTAGAACATTTTTTAAAAATAATATATAACTTATTTACATGATCCTTAAGCTTTCTTCTTCTATGTTGAACCAAAAGGGAACCTGAAAAAGAAAAATATGAAAGATTAGTCATATGCCTTAGAACATCTTACATTTTCCTTTTGCTTTCTTCTTCCGCGTTGAATCAATAGGGAGCCTGAAAAAGAAAAATATTAAATATTAGTCATATGCTTTAGAACATTTTTGTAAAATAATATATAACTTACTTACATGATCCTTAATCTTTCTTCTTCTATGTTGAACCAAAAGGGAACCTAATAAAGAAAAATATTAAATATTAGTCATATGCTTTAGAACATTTTTGTAAAATAATATATAACTTACTTACATGATCCTTAAGCTTTCTTCGTCCATGTTGAATGAAAAGGGAACCTGAAAAAGAAATATATTAAATATTGTTTATATGCTTTAGAACATTTTAAAAAATTATATATTACTTACATACATGATCCTTAAGCTTTCATTTTCTATGTTGAATCAAAAGGGAACCTTTAAAAGAAAAATATTAAATACTAGTCATATGCTTTAGAACATTTTTGTAAAATAATATATAACTCACTTATATGATCCTTAAGCTTTCTTCGTCCATGTTGAATCAATAGGGAACCTGAAATAGAAAAATATGAAATATTAGTCATAACCTTTAGAACATCTTTTAAAAATAATATATTACTTACATACATTATCTTTAAGCTTTCTTCTTCCGTGTTGATTCAATAGGGAACCTGGAAAAGAAAATAATTAAATATGAGTCATATGCTTTAGAACATTTAAAAAAAAATAATGTATAACGTACTTAAAAGATCCTTAAGCTTTCTTCTTCTATGCTGAATCAAAAGGGAACCGGAAAAAGAAAAATATTAAATATTAGTCATATGCCTTAGAACTTTTTTTTTTTAAATATTATATAACTTACTTGCATGATCCTTAAGCTTTCTTCTTCTAGGTTTAACCAAAAGGGAACCTGAAAAAGAAAAATATTAAATATTTGTCATATGCTTTAGAATATTTTTTAAAAATAATATATAACATACTTACATGATTCTTAAGCTTTTTTCTTCTACGTTGAATCAAAGGGGAACCTGAAAAACAAATATATTAAATATTAGTCATATGCTTTAGAACATTTTAAAAATAATATATAAATTTACTTACATGATCCATAACCTTTCTTCTTCTATGTTGAACCAAAAGGGAACCTGAAAAAGAAAATATTAAATATTAGTCGTATGCTTTAGAACATTTTTTTAAAATAATATATAACTTACTTACATGATCCTTTGGCTTCCATGTTGAATGAAAAGGGAACTTGAAAAAGAAAAATATTAAATATTAGTCATATGCTTTATAACATTTAAAAAAAATAATGTATAACGTACTTACAGGATCCTTAAGCTTTCTTCTTCTATGTTGAACCAAAAGGGAACCTTAAAAAAATATTAAATATTAGTCATATGCTTTAGAACATCTTTAAAAATTATATATAACTTACTTACATGATCCTTAAGCTTTCTTCTTCCGTGTTGAATCAAGAGGGAACCTGAAAAAGAAAAATAATAAATATTAGTCATATGCTTTAGAACATTTTTTAAAAATAATATATAACTTACTTACATTATCCTTAAGCTTTCTTCTTCCGTGTTGAATCAATAGGGAACCTGAAAAAGAAAAATATCGAATATTAGTTTTATGCTTTAGAACATTTTAAAAAATAACATTTTTACTTACGTACATGATCCTTAAGCTTTGTTCTTCTATATTGAATCAAAAGGGAACCTGAAAAAGAAAAATATTAAATATTAGTCATATGCCTTAGAACATCTTTTAAAAATAATATATAACTTACTTACATTATCCTTAAGCTTTCTTCTTCCGTGTTGAATCAATAGGGAACCTGAAAAAGAAAAATATCAAATATTAGTTTTATGCTTTAGAACATTTTAAAAAATAACATTTTTACTTACGTACATGATCCTTAAGCTTTGTTCTTCTATATTGAATCAAAAGGGAACCTAAAAAAGAAAAATATTAAATATATTTTCATGTGCTTTATAACATCTTTTGAAAATAATACATAACTTACTTACATTTTCCTTTTGCTTTCTTCTTCCGTGTTGAATCAATAGGGAGCCTGAAAAAGAAAAATATTCAATATTAGTCATATGCTTTAGAACATTTTTGTAAAATAATATATAACTTACTTACATGATCCTTAATCTTTCTTCTTCTATGTTGAACCAAAAGGGAACCTGATAAAGAAAAATATTAAATATTAGTCATATGCTTTAGAACATTTTTGTAAAATAATATATAACTTACTTATATGATCCTTAAGCTTTCTTCGTCCATGTTGAATGAAAAGGGAACCTGAAAAAGAAAAATATTAAATATTAGTCATATGCTTTAGAACATTTAAAAAAATAATATATAACTTACGTACATGATCCTTAAGCTTTGTTCTTCTATGTTGAATCAAAAGGGAACCTGAAAAAGAAAAATATTAAATATTAGTCATATGCTTTAGAACATCTTTTAAAAAAAATTTATAACTTACTTACATTTTCCTTAAGCTTTCTTCTTCCATATTGAATCAATAGGGAACCTGAAAAAGAAAAAATATTAAATATTAGTCATATGCTTTAGAACATTAAAAAAAAAAAAATAATATATAACTTACCTACATGATCTTTAAGCTTTCTTCTTCTATATTGAATAAAAAGGGAATCTGAAAAAGAAAAATATGAAATATTAGTCAGATGCTTTTTAACATTTTTTAAAAATAGTATATAATTTACTTACATGATCCTTAAGCTTTCTTCATCTATGGTGAATCAAAAGGGAACCTGAAAAAGAAAAATATTAAATATTAGTCATATGCTTTTGAACTTTTTTAAAAATAATATATAACTTACTTACATGATCCTTAAGCTTTCTTCGTCCATGTTGAATGAAAAGGGAACCTGAAAAAGAAATATATTAAATATTGTTTATATGCTTTAGAACATTTTAAAAAATTATATATTACTTACATACATGATCCTTAAGCTTTCATTTTCTATGTTGAATCAAAAGGGAACCTTAAAAAGAAAAATATTAAATACTAGTCATATGCTTTAGAACATTTTTGTAAAATAATATATAACTCACTTATATGATCCTTAAGCTTTCTTCTTCCATGTTGAATCAATAGGGAACCTGAAATAGAAAAATATGAAATATTAGTCATAACCTTTAGAACATCTTTTAAAAATAATATATTACTTACATACATTATCTTTAAGCTTTCTTCTTCCGTGTTGATTCAATAGGGAACCTGGAAAAGAAAATAATTAATTATGAGTCATATGCTTTAGAACATTTAAAAAAAAAAAATAATGTATAACGTACTTAAAAGATCCTTAAGCTTTCTTCTTCTCTGCTGAATCAAAAGGGAACCGGAAAAAGAAAAATATTAAATATTAGTCATATGCCTTAGAACTTTTTTTTTTTTAATATTATATAACTTACTTGCATGATCCTTAAGCTTTCTTCTTCTAGGCTTAACCAAAAGGGAACCTGAAAAAGAAAAATATTAAATATAATAATAATAATTTATTTATAACCCACAAAGTACATTAAACTGTGGAGTAAACACACAAAAAAAGAAAAAACAAGACAAAAAACATAATAA
Source organism: Artemia franciscana (assembly GCF_032884065.1). Lineage (NCBI taxonomy): Eukaryota > Metazoa > Arthropoda > Branchiopoda > Anostraca > Artemiidae > Artemia > Artemia franciscana. The sequence continues at coordinate 10,003,072 of NC_088879.1, read as the reverse complement.
CACAAATAACATAGCAGCATAACGACATACAACATAAATAAATTACCTCCAATCAAAAAATGGCCAAAGAGGGTCAAAAACACCGACCATTTGCCGAGTTTTAAAACATATATCTTTAGATAAATGTTTCAGTCGCGAGGGCGCATCAACGATGTCAAATTTAGAGACGACTGTATGATTCCGATACCACCGAGGCAGACGCAGCAAATACTTGCAATACTTAAAATATCCTGAGCGTATTCTCTTTGTATCCTTTTTGCGAAGGATTAAAGCAAAACCAGAAAGATAAAAAACAGCAGGGGCACAAAAACTAGAATAAAGACGGCATAGTCCATTTCGTTATACCGACCACGATTTGGTGAAATTTTCGCGTATCCAACCCGCATACTTTTCAGCACGCTGGACGTAATAGCGGAGCAAGTAGACGAAAGTGACGTGGAAAAGAGAGACCCAACCATTTAATACTTGCTGAACATGGTATAGTTGAAGAACCCAAGCAAAGAGGTGATGCTGGTGGAGGACTCCCAAAACACAAAAAATCACATTTGGAGGCATTAACTGAAAGGCCTACTGTGGATAGTGCGGCTGAAAGCCGGTAGAAGTTGGTAATTAGACTATTTTTTGTCCGGCTAAGAAGCAGAACATCATCAGCATATGCAACGTGACTAATGCCTAAATTATCATTGTAAAAAATTGACGGTTGAAGACGTTGGAGACACGAAGCTAAAACACATTTAAAAATGCTCGGGGATAACACGGCACCTTGCCTAACGCCTTTTTTAACAGGAATATACTCCCCTACCGTACCATTCCACTTCACCCTAACTGAAGAATTAGCATACCAATACTTAAGCACGGAAACAATAGAAAGGTTAACACCCGAGGCTGCTAGAGAAATCAAAGCATTTGAATGAATTACATTATCAAAAGCACTAGATATGTCAACAGTCAAACAATACAGGGGACTTTTTTGAGCAACAGCTTGTTTCATTAGCCGACGCACAATATGGTGAGCTTGAAAACAGCCCATACCTTTTCTAAAACCAAGCTGGAAGGGTGTAAAATTGCACTTGGAGTTAATGGCCGGTAGCAATACATATTCAAATAGCTTACTAACAAAACAAGACACAGTGATAGGACGATAATTAGAGCAAGCACTGGGGTCCTTACCCCTCTTGACTATGGGAGATATACAACCGGACAAAAAACTATCTGGCACAACGGACTGTGCCAAACACATCTGAAACAATAATTGCAAATGCTTCAGCAGTTCAGGACAATCATAAGCAAAAAACTTGAAGCAAAGACCATCACTATCGAGAGACTCAGACTTATTCACTTGCATAAGAGCTCGGAGTATAACACCAGATTCTACCGACAACACTTGAGATTGGTTGATACGAATTGGGAGGATTGAGTTTACAAGCTTTGTAAAATGATTTTGGAGATTAATATTAAACGAAAGCAAAATATTTTTATAATGAGAAACGAAGTCACATAGCCGAAGAGACGAATTAATTGGAGGTGAACACTTAACACTGTTTATAACACGATCCCAGGATTTCTTGTCACAAGGACCATCCCAGGCATTTAGTCTCGCTCTACGCAGGGAATATTTGTACTCTCGTTTGGTTTTCTGTTTTATTTGATGTACTGAACCAGAAGAAGGACGATTACAGGCTATCCACATACGGAGCCAGAACTTAGCTTTTTGTTTAGCTATCTTCACTTTAGGATCAACTTTCCAAAAGGGATTGCGAGTACCCGTTCGCACGCACTCGGAGGGTACAGCTGTTTTAGCGGCAGACTTTAGACAGAACACTATTTGCTGATAATACGAGTTGATATCTATTCGCGTTGAAGTTGTAGATACAGATGTTTGCAATAAGTGGAAAGGCACTTTAATAGATGATAATAACTGGGACAATGTCAATACATAAAGTGGAATATTGGTATTTTCCCAATTTATCTTTGAGAACCACTTGGGAGAGTTACGTTGCACAGAGGTCTCCATGGAGCAAGATAGTTGGCACGTGATTGGTAAATGATCGTCGTCGATTTTAGAGTCTTCCACATGAACTATTGATGAAAGTAGAGTTGAATCTGACACAATTACATGATCAAGGTTGGAAGTAAGACCACCACGATTGTGAATATAAGTAAATTGAAGATCTTTATCAGCAAGATGGAATCCTCCAGGTAGTGAATCGAGAAAGATTTCAGATCGGTCGGAATTAGATAATAAGTCAGTGTTCATGTCACCGGCGAGAACCCATTTGGTATTTTGTTTTGAAAGGTCGCTAAGTAGTGTTCGTAGGCGATTACATGCTTGTGAAAAACTAGACAATGACTGCACAGTCTTTTTATTACAGGGGAAATAAATGTTTATAAATGCGGTATCACCACATTTTATCGCTAAGATGTTAGCGTCGCTTTGCAATAATATCGGCTGAGTCTTGTGTCTGAAATAGATGGCCAGACCTCCTGATGGTCTATCATGGGTTTTCTGGGCGGCTCTCAAGAAGGTATAATGGGTCCGAGAACGCTTTAGGCTATCAACATTCACTTTAGAGAGAAGGTGCTCCTGTAGAAACACAATATCATTTTCAAGTAGCTCACTTATCAGTAGATCCTTGTCTTTTGTACCATTAATATTAAGGGAAACAAAGCTAAACGGAGTTTGAGCATTCATTTATTAGCATTGTTGAGAGCCGATCGGAGAACTTTGCATTTCAGGCTAAAACTTACGTGTTCCATAGTGCAATTTGCACATTTTGGTGAGGCTTGGCAAGGGTTTTCCTTGGAATTCACATGAGGGCCAGAACATCTGGAACACTTGGGATGTGCTGGTGAGCTGGGACAAGCTCCAATCAGGTGATCAGTACTTTGACAGCGAAAGCATCGACGCGGAATGGATTGAAAGGGCTTAGCGCGAAAAATTTCATATCCAATACGGATTCCCGACTCCAGAACCGCATTCAGAGCGGTTTTGTCGACAAACTCGAGGCGAAAAGTACGAGAGTCGCCGATTTGACTAGCACTAATAAGTCCTTCCACTGAGGCCTCCAAATCAGCTCTTGAATAATTATGGGGTATATCCCGGACCACAGCTAAAGGCTTTTTATCAATCACTCTGGCTCCAACGTTAGGGATGGAGCTAGTAACAGCTTCAGCAAGCGAGTCGGCTGAGCGCTTATCGCGTACCATCACAACCCAGCTTTTGCTATGTGGCTTAGATTTTAGACTTATGATTCCGTCGTGACCATCCAACGTTTCGAGCTTCTTCATGCGAAGGATAGGGTCGCTGAGCTCCGGGGGTGGGTTTCTTACAACGACAGCGTAGGATGGTTTTTTCTTATTTTGAGTATGGGCTACAAGCTTAGACTGTCCCTCTGTAACCTTGGACGCAATATCACGCAACTGTTCAAGGCAAGAATTCACCTTGGCACTGAGGGTACTGAAGGCATCGACAGGGATCATTGGCACTTCGCTGGGACATTTGATAACAAAGTCCGGAAGCTTTATGTTCTGGGAATCGCACTTTACAAGCGAAGAAATAATGTCCGAAGCACAGTTTAATGCAGCATTGGCTCCTACGCGCTTCGATGGGACTTCATTCGGAAAAAGATTTAAAAAAAGCAATTTACGGGTCTCACCAAGAGAAGAAGACTCGAAGAAATCGGCCAAGTACTCTTTTATCGTATCGGGCGAAACTCCTTTTGCAAGATTTTTCTGTACAAAGCACAGGATAGGATTGTAGAAAAGTTCATTTTCGCACCAATTGCCAATTCCCATTTTCTCTAGATTGAAGGTTCACTTGCGAGAGAAGTAAGGGAAGCGTTGGAGGCTGCCTACCTTGTCCCCGCAATTTAAGGGACAAGCCCGGCGGGTACCACGGCTCTTGCAAACAGCTCTCCCCCACCCTTCTGCTTACTTTTCTCCTCTCACCTTTATCGTAACGCAATCGTCTATAATATCGGAAATTATAATTATTTTTGCAACTGCTTAATCCTGACCTATATCATATATAGTTCACGAAAAAATCGATAAGAGAAATCACTGTTCCCAAGGGAATTTTCACTCAAGTCTGAAAATAATCCGCTTATTTATAATTCTTTGGACACTGAATTAATTATTATGAAAAAATTGGCTATATGTCAGGTAGAGACGATAATCCTGTACCAAATATTAGTGATAGGTTCAATCCAAATATAGGTCCTCACACCTTGAACTCTGAATCAATACTGATTGATTATATTTTTATTTTAAAGCATATTTGTCATATGCTTTAGAACATTTTTTAAAAATAATATATAACATACTTACATGATTCTTAAGCTTTTTTCTTCTACGTTGAATCAAAGGGGAACCTGAAAAACAAATATATTAAATATTAGTCATATGCTTTAGAACATTTTAAAAATAATATATAAATTTACTTACATGATCCATAACCTTTCTTCTTCTATGTTGAACCAAAAGGGAACCTGAAAAAGAAAATATTAAATATTAGTCGTATGCTTTAGAACATTTTTTATAAATAATATATAACTTACTTACATGATCCTTTGGCTTCCATGTTGAATGAAAAGGGAACTTGAAAAAGAAAAATATTAAATATTAGTCATATGCTTTATAACATTTAAAAAAAAATAATGTATAACGTACTTACATGATCCTTAAGCTTTCTTCTTCTATGTTGAACCAAAAGGGAACCTTAAAAAAAATATTAAATATTAGTCATATGCTTTAGAACATCTTTAAAAATAATATATAACTTACTTACATGATCCTTAAGCTTTCTTCTTCCGTGTTGAATCAAGAGGGAACCTGAAAAAGAAAAATAATAAATATTAGTCATATGCTTTAGAACATTTTTTAAAAATAATATATAACTTATTTACATGATCCTTAAGCTTTCTTCTTCTGTGTTGAACCAAAAGGGAACCTGAAAAAGAAAAATATGAAATATTAGTCATATGCCTTAGAATATCTTTTAAAAATAATGTATAACTTACTTACATTATCCTTAAGCTTTCTTCTTCCGTGTTGAATCAATAGGGAACCTGAAAAAGAAAAATATCAAATATTAGTTTTATGCTTTAGAACATTTTAAAAAATAACATTTTTACTTACGTACATGATCCTTAAGCTTTGTTCTTCTATATTGAATCAAAAGGGAACCTAAAAAAGAAAAATATTAAATATTAGTCATGTGCTTTATAACATCTTTTAAAAATAATATATAACTTACTTACATTTTCCTTTTGCTTTCTTCTTCCGTGTTGAATCAATAGGGAGCCTGAAAAAGAAAAATATTAAATATTAGTCATATGCTTTAGAACATTTTTGTAAAATAATATATAACTTACTTACATGATCCTTAATCTTTCTTCTTCTATGTTGAACCAAAAGGGAACCTGATAAAGAAAAATATTAAATATTAGTCATATGCTTTAGAACATTTTTGTAAAATAATATATAACTTACTTACATGATCCTTAAGCTTTCTTCGTCCATGTTGAATGAAAAGGGAACCTGAAAAAGGAATATATTAAATATTGTTTATATGCTTTAGAACATTTTAAAAAATTATATATTGCTTACATACATGATCCTTAAGCTTTCATTTTCTATGTTGAATCAAAAGGGAACCTTAAAAAGAAAAATATTAAATACTAGTCATATGCTTTAGAACATTTTTGTAAAATAATATATAACTCACTTATATGATCCTTAAGCTTTCTTCGTCCATGTTGAATGAAAAGGGAACCTGAAAAAGAAAAATATTAAATATTAGTCATATGCTTTAGAACATTTAAAAAAATAATATATAACTTACGTACATGATCCTTAAGCTTTGTTCTTCTATGTTGAATCAAAAGGGAACCTGAAAAAGAAAAATATTAAATATTAGTCATATGCTTTAGAACATCTTTTAAAAAAAATTTATAACTTACTTACATTTTCCTTAAGCTTTCTTCTTCCATATTGAATCAATAGGGAACCTGAAAAAGAAAAAATATTAAATATTAGTCATATGCTTTAGAACATTTAAAAAAAAAATAATATATAACTTACCTACATGATCTTTAAGCTTTCTTCTTCTATATTGAATAAAAAGGGAATCTGAAAAAGAAAAATATGAAATATTAGTCAGATGCTTTTTAACATTTTTTAAAAATAGTATATAATTTACTTACATGATCCTTAAGCTTTCTTCTTCTATGGTGAATCAAAAGGGAACCTGAAAAAGAAAAATATTAAATATTAGTCATATGCTTTTGAACTTTTTTAAAAATAATATATAACTTATTTACATGATCCTTAAGCTTTCTTTTATTAAGTTGATTCAAAAGGGAACCTGAAAAAGAAAAATATTAAATATTAATCATATGCTTTAGAACATTTTGTCAAAATAAATATATAACTTACTTACATGATCCTTAAGCCTAAAAAAGACCTAAGAAAGCCTTGAACCTAAAAAAGAAAAATATTAAATATTAGTCATATGCTTTATAACATCTTTTAAAAATAATATATATCTTACTTACATTTTCCTTTTGCTTTCTTCTTCCGTGTTGAATCAATAGGGAACCTGAAAAAGAAAAATATTAAATATTAATCATATGCTTTAGAACATTTTTATAAAATAATATATAACTTACTTACATAATCCTTAATCTTTCTTCTTCTATGTTGAACCAAAAGGGAACCTGATAAAGAAAAATATTAAATATTAGTCATATGCTTTAGAACATTTTTGTAAAATAATATATAACTTACTTACATGATCCTTAAGCTTTCTTCGTCCATGTTGAATGAAAAGGGAACCTGAAAAAGAAATATATTAAATATTGTTTATATGCTTTAGAACATTTTAAAAAATTATATATTGCTTACATACATGATCCTTAAGCTTTCTTCCTCCATGTTGAATGAAAAGGGAACCTGAAAAAGAAAAATATTAAATATTAGTCATATGTTTTAGAACATTTAAAAAAATAATATATAACTTACGTACATGATCCTTAAGCTTTGTTCTTCTATGTTGAATCAAAAGGGAACCTGAAAAAGAAAAATATTAAATATTAGTCAAATGCTTTAGAACATCTTTTAAAAAAAAATTATAACTTACTTACATTTTCCTTAAGCTTTCTTCTTCCATATTGAATCAATAGGGAACCTGAAAAAGAAAAAATATTAAATATTAGTCATATGCTTTAGAACATTTAAAAAAAAAATAATATATAACTTACCTACATGATCTTTAAGCTTTCTTCTTCTATATTGAATAAAAAGGGAATCTGAAAAAGAAAAATATGAAATATTAGTCAGATGCTTTTTAACATTTTTTAAAAATAGTATATAGCTTACTTACATGATCCTTAAGCTTTCTTCTTCTATGGTGAATCAAAAGGGAACCTGAAAAAGAAAAATATTAAATATTAGTCATATGCTTTTGAACTTTTTTAAAAATAATATATATCTTACTTACATGATCCTTAAGCTTTCTTCTATTAAGTTGATTCAAAAGGGAACCTGAAAAAGAAAAATATTAAATATTAATCATATGCTTTAGAACATTTTGTCAAAATAAAAATATAACTTACTTACATGATCCTTAAGCCTAAAAAAGACCTAAGAAAGCCTTGAACCTAAAAAAGAAAAATATTAAATATTAGTCATATGCTTTATAACATCTTTTAAAAATAATATATATCTTACTTACATTTTCCTTTTGCTTTCTTCTTCCGTGTTGAATCAATAGGGAACCTGAAAAAGAAAAATATTAAATATTAATCATATGCTTTAGAACATTTTTATAAAATAATATATTACTTACTTACATGATCCTTAAGCTTTCTTCTTCTATGTTGAATCAAAAGGGAATCTGATAAAGAAAAATATTAAATATTAGTCATATGCTTTAGAACATTTTTGTAAAATAATATATAACTTACTTACATGATCCTTAAGCTTTCTTCGTCCATGTTGAATGAAAAGGGAACCTGAAAAAGAAAAAATATTAAATATTAGTCATAAGCTTTAGAACGTTAAAAAAGAAATAATAATATATAATTTACTTACATGATCTTTAAGCTTTCTTCTTTTATATTGAATCAGAAGGGAATCTGAAAGAGAAAAATAATAAATATTAGTCAGATGCTTTTGAACATTTTTTAAAAATAGAATATAACTTACTTACATGATCCTTAATCTTTCTTCTTCTATGTTGAATCAAAAGGGAACCTGAAAAAGAAAAATATTAAATATTAGTCATATGCTTTAGAATATTTAAAAAAATAATTTATAACTTACATACATGATCCTTAAGCTTTCTTCTTTCGTGTTGAATCAATAGGGAACCTGAAAATGAAAAATATGAAATATTAGTCATATGCTTTAGGACATCTTTTAAAAATAATATATAACTTATTTACATGATCCTTAAGCTTTCTTCTTCCGTGTTGAATCTATAGGGAACCTGAAATAGAAAAATATGAAATATTAGTCATAACCTTTAGAACATCTTTTAAAAATAATATATTACTTACATACATTATCTTTAAGCTTTCTTCTTCCGTGTTGATTCAATAGGGAACCTGGAAAAGAAAATAATTAAATATGAGTCATATGCTTTAGATCATTTAAAAAAAAATAATGTATAACGTACTTAAAAGATCCTTAAGCTTTCTTCTCCTGTGCTGAATCAAAAGGGAACCGGAAAAAGAAAAATATTAAATATTAGTCATATGCCTTTGAACTTTTTTTTTTAAATATTATATAACTTACTTACATGATCCTTAAGCTTTCTTCTTCTAGGTTTAACCAAAAGGGAACCTGAAAAAGAAAAATATTAAATATTTGTCATATGCTTTAGAACATTTTTTAAAAATAATATATAACATACTTACATGATTCTTAAGCTTTTTTCTTCTACGTTGAATCAAAGGGGAACCTGAAAAACAAATATATTAAATATTAGTCATATGCTTTAGAACATTTTAAAAATAATATATAAATTTACTTACATGATCCATAACCTTTCTTCTTCTATGTTGAACCAAAAGGGAACCTGAAAAAGAAAAATATTAAATATTAGTCATATGCTTTAGAACCTTTCTTAAAATTAATATATAACTTACTTACATGATCCTTAAGCTTTCTTCTTTTATGTTGAATCAAAAGGGAACCTTAAAAAGAAAAGTATTAAATATTAGTCATATTCTTTAGAATGTATTTTAAACATAATATATAACTTACTTACTTGATCCTTTAGTTGAATCAAAAGGGAGCCTGAAAAAGAAAAATATTAAATATTAGCAATATGCTTTAGAAAATTTATTTCAAATAATATGTGACCTATTTACATGATCCTTAAGCTTTCTTTTTCTATTTTGAATCAAAATGGAACCTGGAAAAGAAAATATTAAATATTAGTCATATGCTTTCGAATATTTTAAAAAAATAATATAACTTACTTACATGATCTTTAGGCTTTCTTCTTTTATATTGAATCAAAAGGGAACTTAAAAAAGAAAAATATTAAATAGCAGTCAGATGCTTTTGAACATTTTTAAAAATAGTATATAAATTACTGACATGATCCTTAAGCTTTTTTCTTCTATTTTGAATCTAAAAAGAAAAATATTAAATGTTAGTCATATGCTTTAGAACATTTTAGAAAAATAATATAAGACTTACTTACATGATCTTTAAGCTTTCTTTTTCTATATTGGATCAAAAGGGAACCTGGAAAAGAAAATATTAAATATTAGTCATATTCTTTCGAATATTTTGAAAAAATAATATAACTTACTTACATGATCTTTAGGCTTTCTTCTTCTATATTGAATCAAAAGGGAACCTGAAAAAGAAAAATATTAAATAGCAGTCAGATGCTTTTGAACATTTTTTAAAAATAGTATATAATTTACTGACATGATCCTTAAGCTTTTTTCTTCTATGTTGAATCAAAAAAGAAAAATATTAAATATTAGTCATATGCTTTAGAATATTTTTTAAAATAACGTATATAAATAAGAATAAGTTAATGTGTAAATATGTGTAATGTGTAAATTATAAATAAGAATAATGTGTGACTTACTTACATGATCCTTACGCTTTCTTTTTCTATTTTGAATCAAAAGTGAACCTGAAAAAGAAAAAATATTAAATATCAGTCTTATGTTTTAGAACATTTTTTATATAGCATATAACTTATCTACATGATCCTTCCGCTTTCTTCTTCCATTCTGAATCAAAAGGAAACCTGAAAAAGAAAAATATTAAATATTAGTAGTATGATTTAGATCATTTTCAAAAAATAGTATATGACTTACTCTTATTTAATATTTATTTATTAATTTAATAATTTACATAGGCGATTCATGAAACCACAAACATTTCTGTTCGTTTTAAGTTTTAATGTTGCTCCTTACTTTCAGTTAAAAAAAAACTTGTTTTTTTATTTAACTATTATCAGAGGCGGGGTTTCGTGATGTTCTTGCTCAATCATCATTAATTACTGTCTAGACGAGGAGCGGCCCGTTTAGGCACTTGTTCAGAAAATTCAAAACATTGGTTCACGAGATTGTCATGTAGTGATACAGGGGGCTTGACCTTAGCTTAATAATACCTGACCCATAGATCATGACCCCTTGCTGTAGCAACACACTGCAGGGCCGATGCAGGGACCTTATTGGTCAATAAGTGTAGGTAATTCGATTACTTACTTAGTTCAGAATGTCCTAGAAGACCATGTGTGACTTACAATCAAATCGTAATCCACCAGTTGAGTAGTGTCTTTACTTGGTGCCAATCTAAATAGTGTAAAAAAAATACCATATTGGGCTTACAAAATAGCCAACCGTCATGTAACTCCTTCTTTCCACGATGGGCTTAGGTCTAGCAAAAAGCCTCTCATTTAAATGTTATAAATATGCATCCAAGAGAATTTGGTGTTTACCCCAGTGAATCGAGATCGACTTAGTTTAGTCAAACTGTAGGACATGGAGAAGCAATTCCGAAGTAATTTGGTTTTGCATAATATGGTAAAATGGATTTTAGATTATATATTTTTTTTTAATTACAATAGATATACATGTCAAGCTCAGAATGAGCAAGAATTAACTTGAGTATGGCTGATAACCCCCATGCCTTCTCAAAACCAGAACACAATTTGCGCTTTACTGAAAAAAAAAACAACAAGAACAAAACAAATGACTGTGGATTGTCAACTTAATTGACACATGCTGACATTTATTCCTTAAAAGTTTTGATAATTTTTTATTTATGAACATAAGAAAGAAAAGTGAAAACATTTTAAACGTATTTTGTTTTCAGTAAAGTGCAAAGGATATTGGCTGAGAGGCTGTGTACAGGCTTGCAAGACTGTAACCAGGGAAAGGGTGTTGCAAGGTTTGACCCCCCACCGGAAGTTTTTTTCCGACTGGTAAAAACGTATCAAAATGCGCACAATCAAACTTTTTGTGTGTTTTTAAAAGTTTTTTTAACCACCCTCCCCCCGAACACGTCCTCGATATGTCCTTGGCAGTTTGCACTGGGGATATCCATATAAAGTGTAAAATATTAATCATCTTTCATCAGTAAGAAATATCAAACAAAATATATGAGAATTTTCATTTAAACACGTTAATTTCGTGAATCTCAAATGTATAAATTGCACAGAATTCTATCAACTTTCTATTCAGATAAGAATTACCATATCCCGCGCATTTTTAATTCTAACTCCCGACTAGAATTAAAAACAAAATTTCCCGGCTCTAAAGAATATTCTTTATATACGTACTTCAAAATTTTCCTAATATTTTGAATGTTGTGAACTGTTTTACTCAAACTCGTAAACTCAACTCAAACAGCGTGCTTCCGCTACGCCAAGGCCTTCTTTGTAAATAATTGGAAACATATTTTGTGTTTCTTCTAAAGTAATAGACTGAATTGTAGGATAATTAAGTATTTTGGAGATTCAAATATATCAGAATATTAATATGTTAGGTAAAAAAAAGCTGAAATTAAATTCTGAGCCAAATCAGGTGAGAGGAAAGGGCCGAAATAAGCATCTTAAATTTTGAGATGTGGTCAAATTTTGTCAAAACGTGGTAATAACTTAGTTATTTTTCAAACGTAAAACATAACTAATAATGGGTAGGGCTTTTTCTTTTCAATTTGGCGACATGGAACAATTTTTTAGTCAGAAAAATTATTCATCATTAATTACGATCACGACGCGGAATGGCCCAATGAAAAAGAAAGTTTCAGGTATTAGCCCTGTGCTAAATCTAATTTTTTTTTCCAAATAATTTGTTACTTATGTGCTTGAAGCTGAATGTTTTTCCTCCAAGTTCACTTAAAAGAGAACTGGAAAAATGAACTTGAACCCTGAAGTTTTTTTTCAGTCAGAAAAATTACTCATCATTAATAACGATCACGATGCGAAATGTGCCCAATGAAAAAGGAAGTTTCAGGTATTAGCCGTGCGCTAAATCTAAATTTTTTCCAAATAATTTGTTACTTATATCCTTGAAACCGAAGGTTCTTCCTCCGAGTTCACTTAAAAGAGAACTTGAAAAATAATTTTTGAATATTTGCTAAACCCTGAAGTTTTTTTTTCAGTCAGAAAAATTACTCATCATTAATAACGATCACGGTGCGGAATGTGCCCAATGAAAAAGGAAGTTTCAGATATTAGCCGTGTGCTAAATCTAATTTTTTTTCAAATAATTCGTTACTTATATCCTTGAAACTGAAGTATGTTTCTCTGCGTTCATTTAAAAAAGAACCTGAAAAGGAAATTTTAGATATTTGCTAAACCCTGAAGTTGTTTTTAAAATAATTCATAAATTACTTACTTGAAACGGAAGTTCCTTCCTCCATGTTGACTCAAAAGAGGACCTGAAAAAGCGAAATACCAAATATGATTCTTGAATTTGCTGTTGAACTTGTATCTGACTAATACCTCTCTCTTCTGTGAACCGTAAAAAACTGAAGTGATGCGAGCACTACTTTGGCTTTTATTTTCAACGTGACGTCATCCTTTCCTATGAGTACATCGTGTTGAGAGCACGACGTCATGTTTTTCTGTCAAATGGTGGTTGTAATTTAGTTAGTGATATCTTTTTTAATATGACGTCATCCAATTTTATTTATCCATCATACAGATAGTAGGCCTTTGTGACTCAAAATAAATCTGCTTTATTGCTCCATAAGCTTCTTTCACAGTGACGATATAAAAGAAGAATTGAAATCAAAAATTTTAGCTTTCTCTAAAATGCGCAAGATTTATCGAATTGCCTAGAGTCTAGATTTGCTTGAAAGTCGTTGTTTACTCCATAATTATATTTTAAAAAAAAACTAGTTTTTTCAGCTGAAAGTAAGAAGCAGCATGAAAATTTATAATGAACAGAAATTATTAGATATATGAGAGGGTTTTATTTATAGATATATAAAGTTTTTTAGTATTTCGAAAAAAAGCTTCTTACTGTTCTAATTAAACAGCCCTTGTACTTTAGGAGTCGTTCTTAAAGAATTGGGACAAATGTCAAACTCTAGTTTAAATAGCGAGGTATCAAACTACCTCGATTTTGATGATTTTAGAAGAAGATTATGGCAGTCTTATGGGTATTTTACGTTAGCCAGATTTGAAAGGACTTTTAAGTGTATATGGCCACACTTAGTATAAAGTAACTTAACCACTTTGCGCAGAAAAATTACGTGTGTAGTGTGGAAGCCGATTATTTTGCTCTTCTCAGACTTCAGATGCTCTGTTTTTCTTTTTTAGCAGAGCACCTTGAGTTGCTTTCTTTCAAACAGTTCGTGGTAACGAACTATAATAAGGAGCGACCCGGCTCAATAGTAAACAAAACTCTAAAAAACGGAATTTAGATGCTAAAAGATACATCAAAAGAATTTGAATTTCATGCTGATTTTAAATATATAAGTTTCATCAAATTTAGTCTTTGTCATCAAACGTTACGAGCCTGAGAAAATTTGCCTCATTTTGGAAAATAGGGGGAAACACCCCCTTAAAAGTCTTAGAATCTTAACGAAAATCACACCATCGCATTCAGCGTATCAGAGAACCCTATAGCAAAAATTAAAGCTCCTATCTACAAAAATGGGGAATTTCGTATTTTTTTTGCCAGAAGACAGATCACAGGTGCGTGTTTATTTGTTTTTTGTTTTCTTTTTTTCCCAGGGGTCATCGTATCGACCAAGTGGTCCTAGAATGTCGCAGAGGGCTCATTCTAACGGAAATGAAAAGTTCTAGTGCGCTTTTTAAATGACTAAATAATTGGAAGGCACCTAGGCCCCCTCCCACGCTCATTTTTCCCAAAGTCAACGGATCAAAATTTTGAGATAGCCATTTTGTTCCGCATAGTCGAAAACCATAATAACTATGTCTTTGGGGATGACTTACTCTCCCACAGTCCCCGGGGGAGGGGCTGCAAGTTACAAACTTTGACCAGCGTTTACATACAGTAATGGTTATTGGGAAGCGTACAGACGTATTCAGTGGGATTTTTTGGTTCGGGGGTGGGGTTGAGGGGATGGGGCTATGTGGGAGGATCTTTCCTTGGAGGAATATGTCATGGGGAAAGAGAAATTCAATGAAAAGGGCGCAGGATTTTCTAGCATTACTATAAAAAAAACTTATTACCTATATAAAAACTTATATAAAAAAAAACAATGAAAAAATAAACATAAAAAAGTTTTTTTTTTAATTGAAAGTAAGGAGTAGCATTAAAACTTATAACCAACAGAGATTATTACTTATATGAGGGGTTCTAAAAATACTTTAGCATAAAGAGTGAGGTATTTAGGAGAAGATATATACCTCGCTCTTTATGCTAAAGTATTGTTAGTAATTTAAACTATTTATTCTACGGCCTTTCTGATTCAGGGGTTATTCTTAAAGAATTGGGACAAAACTTAAGATTTAGAGTAATGAGCGAGGTATTAACGAGGGGACAAACCCCCTCGTATACATAATAAAAATATAAGAATATAAAAGTTTGTTACGTAAGTCAATTCTTAAGTTACGTATATTTTTTACTAATAAAAAACGTTCGTTAAAAATTAAAAGTTTTAGTTGCCTTTTTGAATTACCGAAAAATTGGAGGGCAACAGGGCTCCTTCCCCACCCTTTATTTCTCAAAATTGTCTGATCAAAACTAAGAGAAAGCCATTTAGCCAAAAAAAAGAATTAATATGCAAATTTCATTTTAATAATTTATGTGCGGAGAGCCAAAATCAAACATGCATTAATTCAAAAATGTTCAGAAATTAAATAAAAAAACTAGTTTTTTAACTGAAAGTAAGGAGCGACATTAAAACTTAAAACGAACAGAAATTACTCCGTATATGAAATGGGTTGTCCCCTCCGGAATCCCTCGCTCTTTACGCTAAAGTTTGACTCTTTGCCACAGTTCTACTCTTTAAAACAATTACTAACT
Organism: Artemia franciscana; assembly: GCF_032884065.1. Taxonomy (NCBI): domain Eukaryota; kingdom Metazoa; phylum Arthropoda; class Branchiopoda; order Anostraca; family Artemiidae; genus Artemia; species Artemia franciscana. Next base: position 9,987,593 of record NC_088879.1, on the reverse strand, counting down.
TTAGCGTCAAGAGCGAGGGATCGCGGAGGGGATCCCTCCGCGATTCCAACAACATTTGCTGGATATTGCATATGTTGTAGTGTGTTTCTTTGTATGTTTTTGTTTTTCAAATTTTGTCAGTCATTGCTTGTCGTAGCTAATAATTTTGTTGTAATCATATTTTGTAAAAAGAGTTCTGTTTTTGTCTTAAAAGAGGGCGTCACGAAGCATTGCAACAATATAAATCAAACAGTTCGTGGTAACGAACTGTAGTAAGGAGCGACCCGGCTCAATAGTAAACGAAACTCTAAAAATGGAATTTTGATGCTAAAATATACATCAAAAGAATCAGATTTTCATGCTGATTTTAAATATCTAAGTTTCATCAAATTTAGTCTTTGTCATCAAAAGTTACGAGCCTGGAAAAATTTGTCTTATTTTAGAAAATAGGGGAAAACACCCCCTAAAAGTCACAGAATCTTAACGAAAATCACACCATCGCATTCGGCGTATCAGAGAACCCTATAGCAAAATTTTCAAGCTCCTATCTATAAAAATGTGGAATTTCGTATATTTTGCCAGAAGACAAATCACGGGTGCGTGTTTATTTGTTTGTTTGTTTTTTTTTCCCAGGGGTCATCGTATCGACCAAGTGGTCCTAGAATGTCGCAAGAGGGCACATTCTAACGGAAATGAAAAGTTCTAGTGCCCTTTTTAAGTGACCAAAAAAATTGGAGGGCACCTACGCCCCCTCCCACACTCATTTTTTCTCCAAAGTCAACAGATCAAAATTTTGAGATAGCCATTTTGTTCCGCATAGTCAAAAACCATAATAACTATGTCTTTGGGAATTACTCCCCCACAGTCCCTGGGGGAGGGGCTGCAAGTTACAAACTTCGACCAGTGTTTACATATAATAATGGTTATTGGCGAGTGTACAGTCGTTTTCAGGCTTTTTTTTTATTTTGGGGGTGGGGTTGAGGGGAGGGGGCTATGTGGGAGGATCTTTCCTTGGAGAAATATGTCACTAGGGAACAGAAATTCAATGAAAAGGGCGCAGAATTTTCTAAAATTACTATAAAAAAAACAATGAAAAAATAAACATGGAAAAGTTTTTTTCAATTGAAAGTAAAGAGTAGCATTGAAACTTAAAGCGAACAGAGATTATTACGCATATGAGGGGTTCTAAAAGTACTTTAGCATAAAGAGTGAGGTATTTAGGAGGAGATAAATACCTCGCTCTTTATGCTATAGTATTTTTAGTAATTTCAACTATTTATTCTACGGCCTTTCTGATTCAGGGGTCATTCTTAAAGAATTTGGACAAAACTTACGATTTAGTGTAAAGAACGAGGTATTAACAAGGGTACAAACCCCCTCATATACATAATAAAAATTAAAGAATATAAAAGTTTGTTACGTAAGTTAATTCTTAAGTTACGTATATTTTTTACTAATAAAAAAATTCGTTAAAAATAAAATTTTATATTTGCCTTTTTATGTAACCGAAAAAAGTTGCATGGCAACTAGGCTTCCTTCCCCATCCCTTATTTCTCAAAATCGTCTGATCAAAACTAAGAGAAAGCCATTTAGCCAAAAAAGGAATTAATATGCAAATTTCATTTTAATAATTTATGTGTGGAGAGCCAAAATCAAACATGCATTAATTCAAAAACGTTCAGAAATTACATAAAAAAAACTAGTTTTTTAACTGAAAGTAAGGAGCGACATTAAAACTTAAAACGAACAGAAACTACTCCGTATATGAAATGGGTTGTCCCCTCCGCAATCCCTCGCTCTTTACGCTAAAGCTTGGGACAACCCATTTCATATACGGAGTAATTTCTGTTCGTTTTAAGTTTTAATGTCGCTCCTTACTTTCAGCTAAAAAAATTAGTTTTTTTTATGTAATTACTTACATGATCCTTAAGCTTTCTTTGTCCATGTTGAATGAAAAGAGAACCTGAAAAAGAAAAACATTAAATATTAGTCATTTGCTTTAGAACATTTTTTAAAAATAAAATATAACTTACTTACATGATCCTTAAGCTTTCTTCTTCTCTGTTGAATCAAAAGGGAACCTGAAAAAGAAAAATATTAAATATTAGTCATATGCTTTAGAACATTTTTTTAAAATAATATATAACTTATTTACATGATCCTTAAGCTTTCTTCTTCCGTGTTGAATCAATAGGGAACCTGAAAAAGAAAAATATTAAATATTAGTCATATGTTTTAGAACATTTATGTAAAATAATATATAACTTACTTACATGATCCTTAAGCTTTCTTCTTCTATGTTGAACCAAAAGGGAACCTGAAAAAGAAAAATATTAAATATTAGTCATATTTTTTAGATCATCTTTAAAAATAATATATAACTTACTTGCATGATCGTTAAGCATGATTAAAATTATATATTACTTACATACATGATCCTTAAGCTTTCTTCTATTAAGTTGATTCAAAAGGGAAGCTGAAAAAGAAAAAATATCAAATATTAGTCATATGCTTTAGAACATTTTTAAAATTTAATATACTTTTTAAATTTTTATAAAATTAATATTTAATTTAATATATATTTAAATTATATTTAATTATATTTAATATAATATTTAAATAAAATTAATATTTTTAAATTTAATATACTTACTTATATGATCCTTAAGCTTTCTTCTTCTACGTTGAATCAAAAGGGAATCTGAAAAAGACAAATATTAAATATTAGTCATGCTTTAGAATATTAAAAAAATATATATAACTTACATACATGATCCTTAAGCTTTCTTCTTCCGTGTTGAATTAATAGGTAACCTGAAAAAGAAAAATATTAAATATTAGTCATTACTTTAGAACATTTTTTTTAAAATATTATATAACTTACTTACATGAGCCTTAAGCTTTCTTCTTCTACGTGAACCAAAAGGGAACCTGAAAAAGAAAAATATTTAATATTTGTCATATGCTTTAGAACATTTTTTAAAAATAATATATAGCTTACTTACATGATTCTTAAGCTTTTTTCTTCTACGTTGAATCAAAGGGGAACCTGAAAAACAAATATATTAAATATTAGTCATATGCTTTAGAACATTTTAAAAAAATAATATAAGACTTACTTACATGCTCTTTAAGCTTTCTTTTTATATATTGAATCAAAAGGGAACCTGGAAAAGAAAAAAATATTAAATATTAGTCATATGCTTTCGAACATTTTTTAAAATAACGTATATAAATAAGAATAAGTTATTATTAAAATAAGCAATTTTTAGAATAACTTACTTACATGGTCCTTTAGCTTCCATGTTGAATCAAAAGGATAGCTGAAAAAGAAAAATATGAAATATTAGTTATATGCTTTAGAACATTTTTTAAAAATAATGTGTGACTTATTTGCATGATCCTTAAGCTTTCTTTTTCTATTTTGAATCAAAAGTGAACCTGAAAAAGAAAAAAATATTAAATATCAGTATATGCTTTAGAACAATTTTTATATAACATATAACTTATTTACATGATCCTTCCGCTTTCTTCACCTGAAAAAGAAAAATATTAAATATTAGTCGTATGATTTAGATCATTTTAAAAAAATAATATATGACTTACTTTTATTTAATATTTATTTATTTATTTAATAATTTAAAGAGACGATTAACCACAAACATTAAACATAAATTAAATAATTATGTTAATTAAACATAATTAACCACAAACATAAACCACAAACATTTCTGTTCGTTTTAAGTTTTAAAGTTGCTCCTTACTTTCAGTTAAAAAAAAGTTTTTTTTTTTATTTAACTATTATAAGAGGCTGGGTTTCGTGATGTTCTTGCTCAATCATCATTAATTACTGTCTGGACGAGGAGCGGCCCGTTTAGGCACTTGTTCAGAAAATTCAAAACATTGGTTCACGAGATTGTCATGTAGTGATGCAGGGGGCTTGACCTTAGCTTAATAATACCTGACCATAGATCGAACCTTGCTGTAGCAACACACTGCAGGGCCGATGCAATAAGGCCGATTAGTCAATAAGTGTAGGTAATCCGATTACTTAGTTCAGAAGGTCCTAGAAGACTGGGTGTGACTTACGATCAAATCAAGTAATCCACCAGTTGAGTAGTGTCTTCACTTGGTGCTAAGCTATAAAATGTAAAAAAAAAAAATACCATATTGGGCTTACAAAATAGCCAACCGTCATATAACTCCTTCTTTCCATGATGGGCTTAGGTCTAGTAAAAAGCCTCTCATTTAAATGTTATAAATATGCATCCAAGAGAATTTGGTGTTTACCCCAGTGAATCGAGATCGACTTAGTTTAGTCAAACTGTAGTCATAGTTCTTGACATGGAGAAGCAATTCCGAAGTAATTTGGTTTTGCATAATATGGTAAAATGGATTTTAGATTATATTTTTTTTAAATTACAATAGATATACATGTCAAGCTCAGAATGAGCAAGAATTAACTTGAGTACGGCTGATAACCCCCATGCCTTCTCAAAACCAGAACACAATTTGCGCTTTACTGAAAAAAAAACAACAAGAACAAAACAAATGACTGTGGATTGTCAATTTAATTGACACATGCTGACATTTATTCCTTAAAAGTTTTGATAATTTTTTATTTATGAACATAAGAAAGAAAAGTGAAAACATTTTAAACGTATTTTGTTTTCAGTAAAGTGCAAAGGATATTGGCTGAGAGGCTGTGTACAGGCTTGCAAGACTGTAACCAGGGAAAGGGTGTTGCAAGGTTTGACCCCCCACCGGAAGTTTTTTTCCGACTGGTAAAAACGTATCAAAATGCGCATAAACAAACTTTTTATGTGTTTTTTAAAGTTTTTTTAACCACCCTCCCCCCGAACACGTCCTCGATATGTCCTTGGCAGTTTGCACTGGGGATATCCATATAAAGTGTAAAATATTAATCATCTTTCATCAGTAAGAAATATCAAACAAAATATATGAGAATTTTCATTTAAACACGTCAATTTCTTGAATCTCAAATGTATAAACTGCACAGAATTCTATCAACTTTCCATTCAGATAAGACTTACCATATCCCGCGCATTTTTAATTCGACTCCCGACTAGAATTAAAAATTAATTTTTTGGCTCTAAAGAATATTTTTTATATAAATAATATTTTAAAATATTTTTTATGTTGTACGTATATACGTACTCCAAAATTTTCTTAAGATTTTGAATGTTTTGAACTGTTTTACTCAGACTCGTAAAAATTTTCAAACAAGTTAAATGTGATCCGTATTTTAAATAGTTAGATATCAGTAGATAGTTGACTGAAAACGTGCACCACGTTTAAATTTCAGGAATTTTTTCAAGTTTGAGTTAAAGAGTTCACAACATTGAAAATATCTAGAAAATTTTTAAGTATGTATATCACAAGTATTATTTGGAGAATACTTAGAGCCAAAAATTGTATTTCCCCCTTTTTAGTCCATTTTTAAAACTTGGTTTTGTAAAAACCACGTGGTTCAAGTTTGAGTTAAAGAGTTCTCAACATTCAAAATATTTAGAAAAATTTTAAGTATGCATATCACGAGTATTCTTTAGAGAATGCTTAGAGGTAAAAATTGTATTTTCCCCTTTTTATTCCATTTTTAAAACTTGGTTTTGTAAAAATTGTGTTTTTATAAAGATTTCATCTAATTTCCTGGTCTTAAAATCTTAAAAACAAAAAAAGTTGTCAGATAGTGGTTTCGATCCATCGCTCGAATCGTACGCCGAGCGCGCTTCCGCTACGCCAAGCCCTTATTACTAAATAAATTGGAAACAGGTATTTCAGGTATTAGCCGTGCGCTAAATCTAAATTTTTTTCAAATAATTTGTTACATCTATGCTTGAAACTGAAGTATGTTCCTCTGCGTTCACTTAAAAAAGAACCTGAAAAGGAAATTTTAGATATTTGCTAAACTCTGAAGTTGTTTTTAAAATAACTCATAAATTACTTACTTGAAACGGAAGTTCCTTCCTCCATGTTGACTCAAAAGAATACCTGAAAAAGGGAAATACCAAATATGATTCTTGAATTTGCTGTTGAACTTGTATCTGACTAATACCTCTCTCTTCTGTGAACCGTAAAAAACTGAAGTGATGCGAGCATTACTTTGGCTTTTATTTTCAATGTGACGTCATCCTATCATGAGTACGTCGTGTTGAGAGCCTGACGTCATGTTTTTTCTGTCAAATGGTGGTTGTAATTTAGTTAGTGATATTTTTTTTAGTATGACGTCATCCAGTTTTATTCATCCATCGTACAGATAGTAGGCCTTTGGGACTCAAAATAAATATGCTTTCTTGCTCCATAAGTTTCTTACACAGTGACGATATAAAAGAAGAATTGAAATCAAAAATTTTACCTTTCTCTAAAATGCACAAGGTTTATCGAATTGCCTAGAGTCTAGATTTAATTGAAAGTCGTTGTTTACTCCATAATTATATTAAAAAAAAAAACAAGTTTTTTCAGCTGAAAGTAAAAAGCAGCATGAAATTTATAATGAACAGAAATTATTAGATTTTAGAAGAAGATTATGACAGTCTTATGGGTATTTCACGTTAGCCAGATGTGAAATATTTTTTGGTTTGGTTTATACGCCCCTTGCAAAATAAAATGTAGAGGAGTAAAATAGAAAATGAAAGAAAAATTCGCTAGGAAATAACTCATTAATGGCATGACAAAGACTTAAAAACCATTTAGCGGGTTTCAATCTGCGTCCTCAATATTCTATGCTTAGTGGTTTAGTTACATTAAGCATAACCTTTCACATTTAAAAAAGTCCTTGCTAGGGGATGTTTATTAATTTATTTTAAAAATTCAGAAATTGCTTATCCCGAAATTCTGTTTTGTTTCGGCTATGTGTACTTTCCATAACGTAAAGTTATGTAACGTTAAATTATATATAGAGCGCAGTCCACTGGACACTGCCTAGGTTACAAAATATGCTGCTTAAAACCACATAATCTATATATATAAAAATAAGTTGTCTGTGTGTGTGTGTGTGTGTTTCGAGTGACGTCATGTTTGTGTGTCTACTGACGTCATGTTTGTCGACTGACGAAATTAAAGACCGGGACATCGGGACACAAATGACGACCGTGACACCGGGACATAGGGAATATAAATGACGACCGGGACACTCAAAGAGAAAGCGACCGGGACACAAGGAATGTTCGATTAGCAATCACCATCAACAAAGCACCGGGACACAAATGACGACCGGGACACAGGGAATATAAATGACGACCAGGACACTCAAAGAGAAATTACAGACCGGGACACCGGAACACAAATGACGACCGGGACAAAAATGACGACCGGGACACAGGGAATATAAATAACGACCGCGACACTCAAAGTGAAATTACAGACTGGGACACCGGGACACAAATGACGACCGGGACACAGGGAAACAACAACAACGGGGACGCTGGGGGGCACAGGGGGATATATAAATGACGACGGGGACACAGGGAATGTTCGATTAACAATCAACATCAACAAAGCTCAAGGGCAATCATTAGAATAATGAGGTATAGATCTGAATACAGATTGTTTTACCCATGGAAAATTATATGTTGCATGTTCAAGAGTCGGCAAACCTGACAATCTATTTATATGCACAGACAATGGGACAGCCAAGAATGTTTATGATACCGTGTTTTTGTCTGTATGTTTTTGTTTTTCAATTTTCATCAGTCATTGCTTGTCGTAGCTCATTATTTTGTTGTAATCATATTTTGTAAAAAGAGTTCTGTTTTTGGTCTTAAAAAAGGGCGTCACGAATCAATGCAACGAGGTCTTTTTGTTCATTTTTATCTTTCTGACATAAAGCAGTTCAGACCACAAGCTCAGCTTTTCTCACTGAAGTTTGTGAGGTTTAATTTATGATTGTGTGTTAATCTTTGCAGATTATGGATATTTTTATGTGTATGTTTGTTTATATGTTTCCTATGAGGTTGTTTTATTTCTTCATAAAATTACAGGAAACGATATGTGTATTGCGTCCATTCCCAAGATGGCCCTGGACTTGACTGCCCTCTTGTTGTAGATCCTTCTGGTGTATATTTCAGGTAATTAAAACATTTGGCTTTATAGGACTATTTGAATATATTTAAAAGCATAGTTAAGTTCATCCCTTCTCTATTGGCAAGTTTACTGGTCATTATTATTGTTTCGTTTTAGTGGCAGATTTTGGAGCAGAGGCGAATATTAAAATGAGCAATTTGGATTTTAAAAATGCTTGAAGGTTCGGAGGATTTATATAAGCTGTGAATACCAATGACAAGGAAATATCTTTGTCATTTGATTATTTACAGGTTCTTGACGTGGAAAAGGAATTCTGTCGTAATTTGGTTTTGCTTAATATGGTAAAATGGATATTTGATTATTTTTGTTTATAGATTACAATAAACATGCATGTCAAGCTCAAAATGAGCAAAAATAACATGAGTTGGGCTGATAACCCCCATGCCTTCTCAAAACCAGAAAACAATCTGCCCTTTACTGAAAAACAAAACAACAACAACGGAACAAATGACCGTGGATTGTCAGTTTAATTGACACATGCTGATATTTATTCCTTAAAAGTTTTGTTATATTTTTTATTTGTGAAAGTAAGAAAAGTGAAAACATTTCAAACGTTTTTTACTTTCAGTAAAGCGTAAATTGTGTTCTGGTTTTGAGAAGGCATGGCGATTATCAACCCTACTCATGTTAATTTCGGATCGTTTTGAGTTTTATTTATTTATTGATAGTGATCTGTGGTAGTTTTACGCTTGGAAGATTATCTGACTTTATTATTGCTCATCCTTGGCCTAGTGGAGCTCTTTACTTTTCTTCGAAAAACGCGTTTTGTGGAAAAAGTGTTTTAAATTAATTTCTGTTCGTTTTAATTGACCTAGACTTTTTATCGGAAAAATAATATTTTATAGCTTTTCAGCTCTTTTTCTATACGAATCCTTAGTTTGGATTGTTATTTGTATGTTAAAAAAGCTTTTTAAACAATTGTTAACCCTGACACAAACAATATTTTTTAATTTAATTGTATAGCTTCTGAAGTTGACCTGAAAAATAAAACTTAATGTCTCTCCCAAAAGATTCTATCTATGCTCTTTGACAACCTGGATACACTTACAATCTTTTTATTTATTTAAATTGTAAAAGCAGAATTAGTAATAGTAGTATCCCCAAAAGTTTCAACTTATTACCCCCAGTCGTTCTCAATATGTTGCTGAGGTGTCTTATTGACAACCATAAACACAATCCCTTTTATTTTAAAGTAAAATTTAATTTTAAAGCATAATGGGCCAATTGAATAGTTGTGGGGAGTTCACATGCTAAATATCCCTAATATTGTTCCTGGAGCGTTCTCTGAACGAAATGGCTGTCAAAATTTTGACTGGATGCGTTTGGAAAGTGAAGGGGCTTGAGAGAAGGGCTGCTTGCCCTCCAATCCCTTGTTACTCTTGAAAAGGGCACCAAAACCTTTAATTTTGAATTGAATTAACTCCTTTAAAAGTTTCAATGATATTTCTAGCCATTATAGAGTGGTTCTGCCTATTATATTGCTTATGTGCCCTTTTGAAAACCTCCATGCCTACAGTTTTTTCCTTCAACTGAAACTCCTAAACGTTCCCTAAACTGCAGTACTAAAACTGTACGTACTTAAGTACGTTACGTTAATTAAGTACGTGTAGTACCTAAACGTACTTAAACTGTAGTGGTAGTATTAAAAACATACATATAGCGCCATCCGGCAAGTTCAAAATCCCCCACAACTTACCTTAAAGGTCGAAACTAACAATATAAGTTGTTCTTCATATATTGCTTTGTCACCTTTTTAAAGTCCATATGCTCATAGCTCCCGATCGGATCCGGTTGGAGGGGGAAGCGAAATTTGGAAAACGCTTAGAGTGGCGGGATCGGGATAAAACTTCGTGGAAGATTAAAATAAAGTCCTAGATACGTGATTGACATAACCAGACCGGATCCGCTCTCTTTGGGGAGATGGGGGGACATAACTCAAAAAATTAGAAAAAATGGGGTATTTTTAACTTAAGAACGGGTGATCGGCTCTTAATTAAATCCGAGATTTAGAAGGATCTAGTGTCTCAGAGCTCTAAAGTCTCGATCGTATCCGATGACATTACGGGGAGTTGGAGGGGGAAACCGGAAATCTCGGAAAATGCTTAGAGTGGAGAGATCGGGATGAAATTTGGTTAGAAGAATAAGCACAAGTCCTAGATACGTGATTGACTTAAGTGGACCGGATCCGCTCTTTTTGGGGAGTTAAGGGGGGATTTCCTGTGCTTTGATGTGTTCAGTACTTCTGAACGTGCTAGGACGATTAAAATTAGTAGGCGTGTCAGAGACCTGGACAAATTGACTTAATAACAGTCGTTTCATCAATTTGACCATCCGGGGGTGGGGGCTGGAGGGATGGGAAATCGGGAAAATTGAGGTATGTTTATCTTACGAGTGAGTGATCGGATCTTAACGAAACTTGATATATAGAAAGATCTCAAAGATCTCATGTCTCAGATGCTCTATTTTCAATTATTATCGGATCTGGGGAAATTGGTGATGGAGGGGGGAAGCAGAAATCTTGGAAACTGGAAATCTTGGAAAACACTTAGAGTGGAGAGATGGGGATGAAACTTGATGGGAAGAATAAGCACTAGTTCTAGATACGTGATTGACATAAGCGGACCACGTCTGATCTCTTTGGGTGATTTGGGGGGAGATTTCAAGTGCTTTAGCGATCTCAGTGCTTCTGGACGAAGAGCATAATCAATAACTCTAGTACTGAGTCTAATTTTAGGATCTGATGTCATCATAAGTGCCATATGAGCCCTTGGCTCTTGTTTTTATTTAGTTCAACATCTGCCTTTAGTTCAACATCTGCCTAAATATTCCTTAAAAGCCTCACCTTAATGCCCTTAGTTTGCGCAGTAGCAAAAGTTGTAGCAGCAGTAGTAGCAGTATGGGCATAGCACCTTTGGGTTTTTCAACATCCCGTCCAACACACTCTGAAAGTTGCAGCTTAATGCATACCATTCCTGAAGCATTTCTGTTGCGTCCGCTTGACAGCCTATGGGGGCGTAGTGTGTTTCAATTTAGTTCCGTACAACTTCTATATATCCCAAATTTATCGCCTTAACATCTTCAGTTTTGATAGCAATAGTAGTAGTAGTAGCTTTAGAATTAATTTTACCAGCCTAAGCTTTAGTAGCAGTACCAGTAATAGAGGTAGTAATAATAGTAACAGTAATAATAGTATGAGTACAATCAGAAGCATTAGGATGCAAATTATTTCTTATGGCTAGTTCAACATCCCTAACTACAAGCCCTGTTAATTCCAACTTCACACACATAACTGCTCCTAAGAAATTGCTGATACAGTGTTTTGACAACCCGTATACGGAGGACCTGTTCTGATTATGTTAATCTTCCCCCCTCAAAATTTCTTGAAAATGTTTCCTTCATTCCCTTAGGCAGTGTTGTAATAGTAGTCACAGTAGTAGTATTGATATTACTACTAGTAGTATTGAATAGCGGTAGTACTACTAGTAGCAGTAGCATTGACCTTTGTCTTTTGGTCAGTCGAACATCCCTCTCATCAAGTCCTGGAAGTTTCAACTTAATGCAGTTAGCCATTGCCATGACACCGCTGATATTTCCTTCTGAAAACCTGTATGTTTATATACTTGAAATTCTCATCTCATTGTTCTTAGCCCTACAAGTAGTTGCAATAGAAGTAGTAGTAGTAGTAGTAGTAAACGTAGCTGTAACAGTAGTATTTTGCAGTAGTGTGCACTTATTGTCTTTCGGTAACATGATCTTCCTCTTTAAGTATTCTCTGAAAGTTTCAATTTAAACCCAAATCATTTCTTGAGATATGCTATTTTGACAATGTGTATGCACATAGTGTATTTTGATTTAGCTCAAATTTCTCCTTAATACTGTAAATGGAGTAGTGTGGTAGTAGTAGCGGTGATAGTTTTAGTAGCATTGATAGCATGCAAATTTTGAGTTTTTGATCCCCCCCCTAATCATTTCCTAAATTTTCCAAATTAATATGCTCAATTATTCCTGTGTTGCACCCTTTTGACAATCCGTATTATGAGATTTGACAATCCCTATTTAGTACAACACTCCCCTCAACATTCTCTGAAAGGCTCACCTGAATACATTTTGTCTTCTTGGAAAGTAAAGTTCAAACATCTATGCCTTTCTCAATAACATATACTATGTATAAACAATGAACGAATTGCCTAGCTTACAACCCTGGTCTTGTGGACTGTGGAAAGGTTTACATCCCCAATACTAGACCTTTCAACAATGCTGAACAAAATAGCCCTCTTAAAATTTCTGTCGGATATGTTTTGGGGAATGATCGGTTGGGGGGGGGGGGCCGACGTCCCTCGATTCACTTTTGACTCTTAAAAGCTGACTCTTAATTACGTTTAAAATGTTTTGTCTGTTTTAACTTTAAGTAAATAAAATTTATTTAAACTTTAAGGAATAAATATCAGTATATGTATGCTAAACTGACAATCCATTGCCGCTTTTTTCAATAAATTGCAAATTATGTTTTGGTCTTGAGAAGGTATGGGGGTTGTCAAAGAAATAATCGCCGGATCTTTCAACTACTCTGAACAAAATGGCTATCTCAACATTTTGATTGGCTGTGTTTTGGGAATTGATGGGCGTGAGGGGCTTGTTGCCCTTCAATCATTTTTGACCAATAAAAAGGGCAATGACTCTTTCAATTTCCAATCGAGTTTTTTGAATTTGAATTTGCATCCTTTTTTGAATTTTCTATTACAACAAATGGCCATCTTAAAATTTGCATCAGATGCATTTGGGCAAAATACGTGGTTTGGGGGATGGTATCCACCCTTCGATCACTTTCAATCTGAAAAAGAACACTATAACTTCTGATTACCAATCCAATGAGGCCCCCTTCGGAGTTTATACGATTACCCTTTCTATTTAAACCTTATATGCCTCAGGCCATAACTTACAACCCTTGCTCTGAGGGCTGTGGCCGGAGGGGGGGATTGTCATCCCCAAAGACGTAATTTATGACCTTTTGATTACGTTGAACAAAATGGCTATCTCAAAATTTTTATTGGATATGTTCTGGGAAATGATGGGCGTGGGAGGAGGGGTTAGTCACCCTCCAATCACTTTCGACTATTAAAAAGGGCATTAGCCTTTCAATCCCTAATCGAATTAGCTCTTTTCAAAGTTTCTACGACAACAATTTCTTGTGCATTTCGAGAAAATACGAGGTTGGGAGAAAGCTTTGTTCTCTACTTTGAAGATTGTCACTTCTAAGATTGTTTTAGGCAAGATAAGTGTTATATTGGCCGTCAGCCCATTTTTCCATCTTCTGTCTTTTGTAAAAAAAAAAAAAAAAAAAAAAAAAAAAAAAAAAAAAAAAAAAAAAAAAAAATCAAACTGTAAAATCCTGGAAACGCTTAGACTTTGGACTTATTGCGCATTTATTTAACATTAATGGGATCTCTGATTCAAAAATTAGCAGGAGGATATTTGAGATATCTGATTCGTTGATCAAATTACGTGCTAGAGGGGAGGGACTATTTTTATTGAAGTACAGGTGGCACCCCATCTGATGACGCTCAAGACAATTTTTTATGTGTAATTCCATTAAATTTTCAATAAACTGAGGCAGTCGATTTCCTACTAGAATCGGATTTTGAATATGCACGCAATCAGGCCGTCGAGTGCTCAACTGCATTCAGCCTCTGGTCCTTGGGGCTAAATTGAAATTACGACCTTTTTTTCGTCAAGTTTTCGCTTTGTTGTTGGTAATGAAAGAGCTGTTCTCTTCATTCTCTGGTTCATTTTGTATTCCTTTTTTTTTACTTTTCAAGGGGAGTTGAAAAGTACGCTTGAACGCTGAAACGCTGAACTTGAACGCTGGAAGGATATTTGAATTATGTTTGAACTTAGTAATCAATTTCAAGAGCTTCATAAGTTTTGGATCAATGTAAAGACATATATTCTAACTCGTAAAACATTTTAGTGACAGTATCTGATGTGAGGTCACTTTATCACATCATTCTCGGGCCACTCACGTGGTAGACGGTGATTCCAAGAATAATCTTTGACCGACAATTATGAGATTTCAGTTAATGAATGATCAAGCCGGGGACAACTGCCTGAATTCTGGGTTTAAGTTGAGACTAACATTGTCTGTGTTGTTGACATAAGTTCTTCTGAGCGCCGCTTGACATAGGTTTTCAGTGCTGGCAAGGAAGGTGAAGTTATAAATTTCATCTTCGGAGTGGCTTAATCGGTGGAACGTATTCTCTTGCAAAGTAGTGTTGTCGAGGGGAAACGGTAGGTCTCGGGCAAACAATGTTGTCAAGTACCTAACATGCAAGATGATTTTGAGACCCATACAATTCACTCTTCATGAAAGATCTTGTCTCCTGTTTTATGCATTATGGCCTTATGTCCTTAACAGTAAAGGTCTATACCTCCTGGGAGGTATAGACCTTTACTGGGATATAGACCTTTACTGGGAGGTATAGACCTTACAAATGACCATTTTGCCCAGAGCAGTGAGGATCTTTGCGCCTTAGGTGTTGTGACCAAAGTAATCTGTTGATGGTGCTTATCTTAGTTAAAATATCAGGCAAAGTTTACCATTTGCCAGAAAAATTGTGCACTCCGTGGAGTCTAGGACCAACACATTATAACCTTATGCCCTCCCACCGGCTGAAAAAAAATAGTCTCCCCCGGACAAAGTCCTGGACAGGCCTTTGCCCTATAATGAGGCCT